>NC_056736.1:89991008-90291008 GCF_019279795.1 Protopterus annectens | reverse complement strand
ATAGATTATGCAAGGCCTTTTGAGAGGAGTTTTCTCCTAAAACCACCTATAAAGCATCCTCCTCCGCAATGGGATCTAAACTTAATGTTAGCATCCTTGATACTACCTCCTTTCGAACCGTCTGCTTCATGTTCTTTGAAGTTATTGATGTGGAAAACTATATTTTTACTCGCTGTCACTTCTGCTAGAAGGGTTTCCGAGATTCAAGCTCTCTGTATTCGTTCACCTTATTTGGTTTTTCATAAGGACAGGGTATCGTTAAGAACTAACCCTTCCTTTCTCCCCAAGGTTGTATCTCAAACCAATATTAACCAATCTATAGAATTACCTGTCTTTTTCCCTAACTATTTTGACAGAGCTGAACAGAAATTGCATTTTTTGGATGTCCATCGTCAGATCAGGTACTACTTGCATAGGACTAAACAAATTAGAAAATCGGACCAATTGTTTGTCTCTTATGCAGAAAACAGGTTAGGTCTTCCAGTTTCTAAAGTGACCTTATCCAGATGGCTGACTTCCACCATTTCCTATGTGTACTCTCTCAGAGGCAAACAACTACCTTCTAAGCCAAAAGCACACTCAACCAGGAGTCTATCCACTTCTGCAGCTTTTCAGGATAGACTTCCCATTGATACCATTTGTGCAGCAGCTACTTGGGCCACTCCTCATACCTTTGTTTCTCATTACAAGTTGGATTTGGCCTCCAGAGATAGGGCCAGTTTTGGTTCCACAGTTCTCAAGAGTCTGTTCCATTGAGCCACCGGGATACAGGTGCTAGGACGCGGTCCCATCCAGCAAGAATGAAGGCGAGATTGCCAACTTAACATTTAGAAGTTATGTACCTACCATAACGCTCCATGTTAGTTGTCTTCTCTCGCCTTCTTTCTTGCGTCCCTCCCTCCTTCCCCCTGGCCTGGACAGATCTTGAAGAGTTCCTATTAGTTGGTTTCCTCTGGATCTTTGTTGTGAGGACTTCTTTTAGGAAACTTTGTTCCTAATTTGGTTAGGATAACCTTTAGCAGGGTCAGTTAGCTGCCAAACGAGATCTGAGGTAGTTCCGCCTTGCATCATGGGATATAGGGTTGCCTCGAGCTGGTAAAAGGAGTTCTCGAGCTAAAGCAAGTGCCGAGTCGGAGCCGAGGATCGGCTCCGAACCCATCCAGCAAGAAAGAAGGCGAGAGAAGACAACTAACATGGAACGTTATGGTAGGTACATAACTTCTAATTCCTAAAGATGGAGGAAGGACCACGGTAAGAGAGTGTAAGAAAATATGGGATACTGCAAGAGCAGAAAGATAAGAAAGTTTATGAATGTAAGATCAAAATAGGTTTAGCAGGCGGTGTACTGATGGTAAAACCACAGTAATACACTGTATAGATCTTTATATTGCAAATTATCAGAATGTAGCAATACACTGATAAACACAGTATAACACCATCACTTAGTAAACATTCATTGGATTAACCAGTACATTGAAAGAGTGTTGGATATACCATAACATCAGCAACTGAAATTACATACATATTTGTTAAAGGGCACAGGTTTAGTGTAAATAAAGTTTGTCTGACTTGAATGAAATCAGTTTAAATGCAACACACTATCAATGTCTTTTCATTGATGTCCTTCAAGGATGCATCTGCAGTCCTAACAAATGGGTTGTCCTGGCCTCAGGCAGCCCTTCGGTCGGCCGGATTCCAAAGTCTGGGTCTGGCCTCGGCTGGTGTCGCACTTCACCCGACGTCATAGCTGCAGTTCTTCCGGTATAAAGGCATCAGCCGACGCCATTTTCCTCAGTCTTTCTTGCCGCATGGCGCCCGAAGCAGAAGCTGTTCGCAAGTGCCGGTCGGTCAGATCCAGAGATTACTACTACCGAAGACTTCTAAAAAGCTAAGTACCCCATTGGGGACTCTTTCTTGCCTCAGCCGATGTCAGAAAAAGTGAAGAACTGTTTAACTTGTGGGAAACAAATACCTCATAAAGACTTCCACTCTTACTGCCTACCTTGTTTAGGCCCAGACCACAACGTAGCAGCTTGTTTAGCCTGTGCTTCCTTCAACCGACGGACGCTTAGACGTCGGTCGGAGTTTGCAGAGGAGTTTTTCGGCTCCGCTTTTGCTTATATCATGCCGTCGGAGACTCCGACTTCACATTTAGCTAAAAAGCGTAAGGAAAAGGACCGACACTCGCGGTCCGCGGTTTCGGACGAAACCGCGGTTAAGCCAACCGCGAGTGTCTCGGTTTCGGCTGAAACTGAGTCTGCGGTTCTTCCTTCGGCCGAAAGCATGCCTCCTACTACCGAGGCCTCTCCCAGCATGGCTGAATCTGCCACTGAAATGCCACTGAAATTCCACCTGCTCATACAGTTTCTCAGGATTTATCAGATACTATTCCCCTAGATGTATCTACTCCTGCACGTGGAGCTGCTAGGCCCCCTGCATCCATGTCAATTAAGGCCTTTGCCAGGGCTAAAGCAGCTAAATCTTCCAAGGCCGTGCCTACTAAAGCCCCCTCTCACAGGCCTAGCTCTAGTACTCAAATGCTTAGTCTAGCAGAGGATCTCATTTCTTTGATCAGGGGATCCCAGTCTCACCCTGATAGGGCCTCTCAACCCCCTCCAGAGAAGAGACCTAGAGCAGAACCCCCTGAGCCAGTTTCTACTGATTACTCCTCAGATGAATCAGAAAATACAAACCCCCCTGAGGGCCCTTATTCTCCATATGAGGACTCTGATGCAGAGGACTCCATTCCTTCTGCCTCTCCTCCTGAGGAATTTTCTTTTGGGGAAACCTTGCATGCTATGAGGGAACAATTTCAATGGCAGGGCCAGGATTTCTCAGACTCTAGGAAAAGGCTTAGGACTTTTTTGCATTTGCCACAGCATAGGCCTTTAGCCATTCCTCCAGTACTTACAGTTGTGGATGATGCATTTAATGATGCTTGTACTGCTCCTGATTCACTCCCTCCGGCCCCTGCTAAGCCCGACAGATACTACAGGGTTCTAGACACACATAATCATTTGTATAAGGCTCCTTTTGCAGATCCTGAAACTATTTCACAGGGACCCAAGGCTGTAGCAGCTACCTCTGCCAAAAACCCACTCCCCTCTGAAAGGGAATCTAGGGCCTTGGAGAGATGGGGTAAAAAAGTTTATACTTCTGCTACTCTTTCGGCTAGGGCCTTAAACTGTCAATTCCACATGATTCAGTATCAGGAATTTGTTAGATCAGTTATCTAAAAAGCTGTCCTCACCTGAACCTTTAGACAGGAAGTCACTTCAGGAAATGGTACATAACATACAGCAGGTCAGTAATCATTCCTTAAAATGCGGCTATGATGCACTGGAAGCCTCCTTTAGATCAGCTATGACTGGTACAGTGATCAGAAGGCATGCATGGTTAAAAGAGCAGTCTTTACCAGACCATGTAAAATCAAAGCTCCTAGATGCTGCCATGGATAAACACAATTTGTTTGGTTCTCCTGCACAGCAAGTGCTGAAGAAGGTGGAAGAGAAAGCAAAATCTGTCCAGACAGTCAAGGATTTCTTACAGGTCCAGCCTCCAAGGTTTAGTAGGAACTGGCCTTCCAAGAATTGGTCCTTTCCAGACACCAACAGAGCACAGAGAGGCAGGAATAGGCGCACAAGAGGCAGAGGTCAATCCAGAGGTGCCTACAGGGACGACAGTGGCAGCCTAACAACCAGCGAAGTACTGCTGCAGACCCAGCCACTACCACTTCCACAGGACAATCACAGTGACTTGGCTCTGAAGCCGTCTACCAGGGAACAACTAGAAGCACCCTTAGGCAGAAAGCTAGCCTTATTTTCAGTAAACTGGCATTGCATTACAGGAGACAAATGGATTTTACAGACAATAGACAAAGGTTACAGGTTTCACTTCCATACTCTACCAAGGAAGAGAGGAATGCCAAACCTACCTCCAAAGCAAAAGGCAAACGCTCTAGAACAAATAGACAACTTAAAAAGGATGAGAGCTATAGAAAAGGTACCATCTATGGAACAAGGGCAAGGATTTTACTCCAGACTTTTCCTGGTGCCAAGGAAGGAAAATCAATGGAGACCTATTCTAGACCTGTCCGCTCTGAACACATACCTCATTGTCCCAAAATTCAAAATGCTGACTCTACAGCAGCTTCTTCCCATGCTGGGCAAGGAGTCTTGGCTGGTAACTCTAGATCTCAAGGAGGCATACCTGCACGTCCCCATACGACCAAATTGCAGAAGATACCTCAGATTTCTTGCAGGATCAGAGCATTATCAATTCTCAGCATTGCCTTTTGGCTTATCTACTGCCCAGAGTATTCACGAAATGCCTGGCATCAGTAATTGCTCATTGCAGGCTTCAGGGAATTCAAATTTACCCTTACCTGGACGATTGCCTGTTACAAGCGGACAACAAAAACAAATTAACAAAAGACTTGCAAAGGGTCATTCATCTACTGCAAGCCTTGGGATACACAGTCAATATAAAAAAGTCAAGGCTGTTGCCATCCCAAAGGATAACGTTCTTGGGTGCAGAACTGGACACATCAAATCAAATGGCATCCCTCACAGCAGAAAAACAAAAGCATCTTCCACTCTACTTCATGGCATTAACAACGCAGAACCAGCTCACAGCAAGGAAAGTCCTGCAAGCCCTGGGTTACATGGCATCCTGCATAATATTGATCCCACATGCCAGACTGCATATGAGGAAGTTGCAATGGTACCTCAGGAATTTATGGTCTCAGCACAAGCACAGCCTAGAAACCCAAATTCCAATAATTCCATGCCTGAAGCAAGAATTCCGATGGTGGGCTCAGGCCTGTCAATTGAACAAAGGACTGCACTTCCACAGCCCTCAACCAAGCCAGACTATCACCCCAGACGCCTCAGACCTCAGTTGGGGCGCACACATGCTGGACAAGCGCATACAAGGCTTATGGACTCAAGACCAGCTAAACCTACACATAAACCAAAAAGAGATGCTGGCAGTAAAACTGGCAATTCAAGCATTCAGACCGTTTCTCCAACAGGGGCACTTGCTGATAAGGACGGACAACACCACAGTTATGTGGTATATCAACAAACAGGGAGGCACACATTCATATCCTCTATGCCGGATGGCAATGGATCTCTGGAATGTGGCCCTAAGCCTAAACATACAGCTCAAGGCAATATTTGTGCCAGGAAAAGAAAACATACTAGCAGACATCTTAAGCAGGACTACCACGGATGCCCACGAATGGATGCTGCATCCAGACATCTTCAAATCCATCACAAGGAAATGGGGACTACCAGAAATAGACTTATTCGCATCCCCACACAATCACCAATTGAAAAAATTCTGCACAAGGACATACCACCCACTTGCTTGGAAAGTGGACGCCCTATCTTTCAGTTGGAAGAACCTGACAGCATATGCATTCCCACCTCTTTCTGTGATGCACAAGGTGCTATTGAAGATCAAAGAAGACCACCCAAGGATCATCCTGATAGCTCCAGACTGGCCGAGACAGCACTGGTACCCACTACTGAGGAGTATGTCTCGGGAACTCGCATGGCCTCTACCCCTGGTTCCTTTTGCTAACACAGAACAACTTCAAAACCCTGCATCCGAACCTGAAAACACTGCAGCTAGCTGCTTGGAGCATTGCATAAGACAAAATAACCCAGATTTATCTCAAAGGGTTAAAGACATTATCTTGGAAGCTCGCAGACCCTCAACAAGAAAAACTTACTCAGCGAAATGGAAAAGATTTCTCTTTTGGAGTGCAGCAAAAGGGCAAAATGTAGCACTTGTAAACATAGCTAACATCCTGGAATACTTAGCAGAGCTTTTCCACAATGGCCTGTCTTACTCTTCCATTAAGATTCATGCGTCAGCTATTTCAGCAGAATACAACATGGATCCTCCAGTCTTCTCTCATCCTCTACTCAGGCAGTTTCTGAGAGGAATCAAAAATGTAAAGCCACCAAGGAAACCACCATTGCCTACATGGGACTTGAAGTTTGTGCTAGAAAAGTTGACACTTCCCCCTTTTGAACCAGCAGCAACAGCAGAATTACAGTACTTATCATGGAAAACTGCTTTCCTGCTTGCAATCACTTCAGCAAGAAGGGTTTCTGAACTACAGGCATTAATGGCAGTGCAACCCTTCCTTATCTTCCATCAGGATAGAGTGTCCATGAGAACTAATCCTACCTTTATGCCAAAGGTGGTCTCCAGGGTATCTTTAAACCAAGCAATCCACCTACCTACATTCTTCCCCAACCCACAGAACAGGGGAGAAAGACTGCTGCATACCTTGGATGTGCATAGGCAATTGCGCTACTACCTGGACAGAACCAAGAACAATAGAAAACTGACCAGCTTCTGGTAGCATATGCCACAGGAATGGAAGGAAAAGCAATTTCAAAACAGACAATCTCTAAATGGATAGGAAATTGCATTAGATTTTGTTATTCTTATCATGGAAAGGCAACTCCAGAAAATATCAGACCTCACTCCACAAGGGCTACAGCCACTACTACAGCTTTTTTACGAGGAGTGGCTACAAAAGACATTTTAGAGGCTGCTACTTGGAGCTCCGTGCATACATTTGCCAAGCATTATATTCTACCCTTATACTCCAGATCCCGAGCAGGCTTTGCCACTGCTGTGTTGCAAGGGATCTTAACTACACCATAATCTTGTTAGGGCCTCCTCCCCCAGTTTGGCTATGGTATTCTACCCATTTGTTAGGACTGCAGATGCATCCTTGAAGGACATAGTACAGTTTTGTACCTACCATAAATGTAGATGTCCGAGAGGTATGCATCTGCAGTCAGGATTACCCACCCTCCTTCCCCTCTGTGGTACTCCTAGGTTATTTGCCCATCTTGTAGCTAGCTGGGGGAATCTATTATGGTGTATTTGTTTGTATATATGTACATACATGTTTATTTCTATTTGCTCTCTGTTGTTTGGAAACATTTGCATTTATCCAAATTTAGCCTTCCTAGAGGGCATCTGGCATCTGGGGCAAGAAACACTGAGGAAAATGGCGTCGGCTGATGCCTTTATACCCGAAGAACTGCAGCTATGACGTCGGGTGAAGTGCGACACCAGCCGATGCCAGACCCAGACTTTGGAATCCGGCCGACCGAAGGGCTGCCTGAGGCCAGGACAACCCATTTGTTAGGACTGCAGATGCATACCTCTCGGACATCTACATTTATGGTAGGTACAAAACTGTACTTTCTACACAATCTTAGAGCAAATAGGAATGTAGTAACACATAACTACACTGTGAAGGAAGACTGATTGAGTGGAAGTGAAGATCAAAGTGAGGGGAGATTTAGCAATACATTCTCCTACGGTGATCCTCCCATCCTCAGGTCAGTTATTACAGAGAAGAATCAGTTTATAGCCGATACAGAGCAATTAACAAGGAGGCACAAAGTAGAACAATATTTGTTACTGCAGTTGCTGAAACTAGAAACAGTGACTTCAAGAAGCACAAGGAAAAAAAGAGTGAGGGCACTGCTTATGGAAAATATAATGCTTAAACTTTGTTCTTAGATGTTGGTCTTTTTCTTGGTGTTAGCACTGCATTTTTACTATAAATGTGCAGGTTAACAACTTATGATGATCTTTTTCTTGCAGTCTTTATGTTGAATATTTTTCTTGCAGTCTTGTGATGTTTTTTTCTTGCAGTCTTTTAGACGGAATTTCTTCTTTTCATTTTAGTTGTTTGAGATTGGGCCAGATGGAGGTGATCTTGAAACTGACGGAGACCTTCTCACTGAAACTGATGTCTTGGCCTATGACTGTGCAGCGAGGTATGCCTTTTCACTTTGCTAATGCTGTGCTATTAATTCTCAGTCTTCATTTTCATAGTTTCACACTTTTTTGCCTTATGATTACACCACAGACTTTTAGTTTCAAGAGACTTGTGAATTTGGGCAACTTCAACACAACTGAACTCTCTCATGGCTGTCTCCAACAGTTCCACTTCTTTTTCCTCTTAACTAGTTACTGTTTTGCAGTATACAACCTCTCCCATTGAACTTTAAAGTTTTAAGAATTATGGTATGCAGATGTTATTACATTCTCCCTGCTTTTGTGGGTTTATACTGTTGAACCTTCAGTGGTTTCCATCTGGAGATGGGATGTTCACTGACTGTTTGATTTACCAGCCACTTCTTGACAGTTCCTTGTGAACAGGGGGCATTCTTCTGTTGTTTTGTTGCTTTCTGCACTTCCACAGTCTTTATATGATGTTGCAGTATTCCAATACTTGTATGTTATCCTGCTGAGGGTAACCTGACATCTTGCTGGGATACCAACACAAAAAACGCACTTGACACTCCATATGTCCGACATATGACCACAGCCCATGGACATAGGGGTGCATAAGGAGATGTATGAGTGCATGATCCTCCAACTGTCTTACCACCAGTCTGAACTCCGATTATTCAATAAAATTGGGTTATATACTACATTGTGTGCTGCTGCCACTGCCAGGTCTTGGTCAGTTAAGTGCCCTCCTGGTGAACCTTTTTTCTTGCTTCTTATCTTTAGAATTTGTTCATGTCAACTAGGAGAGGGAAGTGTGACTGTGCAAAACAGATTCCTTGCAAAGACTTACACTCTGTTTGTTTTGCTGAACACAGTTACCATAACTGTAAAATTTGAAGTAGTTACTTAATTTGATCTGCAACCTGTGGGGTAGTCGGATCCGACCTCGGATCCGAACCGGCAGCTTTCCAAGATCCAAGCTCCTAGCTCCTCCCCCCTACCCATAATCCCTTACTACCAACCACATTACCTCAGATCGTTTTTTGCCACGGCTAAAGACAGTTGCTTCATAGTGAAGAGCTCCTGGCCTGGTGAGATTGTTCTAATTATAGACCTATTTTGTTTTTTAATCTTGTGTGCGTGTGTGTGTTTTAAAACCCTTAAAACCTTTCTAAAAAAAAAAAAAAAAAAAAAAACTAAAACTAATCTCCCCTTAGTTTTAACTTTATCTGTCCCCCTCCCCCCCTTAGTGTTTGGGTGTGTGTGTGAGAGAACTTTATGGCTGAAGTTTCTAAGGCCATATTTTCAAAATGTACTGAGTGTGGCCACAAGCTTTCCCCAGCTGATGGCCACACTCAGTGCGTTTTGTGCCTGGGGGCAGCTCATCTATCGGAGGCCTGCCAGATATGTGTGGTCTTCAACCCCCGGGCACTCAGGGACAGGAAGAACAAGCTGATCCTGGCGGGAAAACTCCCCCAGGAATCAGCTTCTTCTTCCTCTCCCAGCCGGGTTCAAGCTACTCCTGTAGCTTCGGCGCTGGCTACTCCCTTAGCTGTACCAGGGACTCAACCTCCCTTATCGGGTACCAGCTCTGTGGAGTCTAGTGCTTCTTCCTACAGGGAGAAGAAGCACAGGGACAGAGAGGGTCACAGATCTAAAAGGCGGGCCGAGTCTCATCCCTCGGCTCCGCCTGATAAAATTTTGAAGTCCCCAGTGAGGGTCTCCGGATCCCCGTCCTCTCGGCTCCGTTCACCTTCTTTTTCTCCGGAGGAAGAGGATAGATCTCCCTCGAGGTCTTCGAGGCGGCCCTTTCGGCCCACCTCTACTACCTCTTCGCGATCTACACTGAGCATCTCCGAAGCAGACATGGATCGGATGATGCGAAGATTTCTGCAGACCCAGATGCAGATGGGGATGCTCTTGCCTCCCCCCCCCCTTGGGAGGGAGTGCAGTCCCCATTTTTGCCCCAATCGCTCCTTCTCCGACCCGTTTTCGGGTCTTGGAGTTGTCGGATCCAGGCCCTTTCGGACCCAGGGATACATCGGCGCCGATAGCGATTGTGTCTTCGCCGACTATACCTTCGAGCTTGTCGGATCCAAGCTCTCGGGGCCGGGGGTTGAGCATCGGATCCATGGGGGTGGTTGTGTCTTCGGCGCTGATTGGGTCGGAGCACACCACTACCTCGGGTCCGACTGCTTCGGTTGTGACCCCGATCCCATCCTCGGAGCCAGGGAGGTTACTTTCTCAGGCTGGGGACAGTGAATCTCCCTCGGCTTTTGAGGTAGTGGAGAGGGTACTGTCGAGGTCATCCAGGTCCCCGACCGGGCCTTCGGATCCACCCGTGCCCCCACTGTATCAGGGTCCGTCTTCGATCATCCGTCCATCTGGACAGCCTGCCCAAGCCCTCCAGTTGGTTCCTATGGAGGAACACCACCCTGCGGACGAGCCTTCTTCGGACAGTCCCGCCGAAGAGGCGCCTCGGAAGCATCAGTGCAAAAGGAGGCACCTGGACTCCCCCGAGTCCATTACCACGGATACGGATTTGGATGATACAGAGGGCTCCCCAAGGTCACCCCCTGAAGATGTCTCCTTCGGAGACATCATGGAAATGTTGCGTATAAGAGGGGGGTGGTCTGCCCAAAAGCCCTCCCTGGACGAGTCTGTATTTCTGGAGGCCTTTGAGGCAGGCCCATCTACCTCCTGGGTGTCCCCCCACAGCCGACCCCTTGGTGGATCTAATTACCACCAGGGCTTGGAAGGACCCCGACACCGTGGAGCCTATCCCTAGATGCCCAGACAAGGTCCTCAGCCCTCCCTCTGTTAGACCTTCTTGGTCCAAAGGCGTGCCGGTTGATGCTATGTTGGTGGCAGCGGCCACTAGGAAAGAACTTTCCCAGGAAAGTTCTTCGGTCCATCCGCCGGACAAGGAGTCCCGGGCGTTGGACCGTATTGGGAAGCGGATGTTTGCTTCAGCGACTTTTGCCATAAGGTCGCTGAACTACATGGCACACACCATTAGGCTACAGCGTGACTTAATTAAAGAATATGCTGCAGCCCCTCCGGAGTCCATGTCGGTCCCAGACAAAAAGGTTTTTGAGACTCGAATGGCCACTCTAAAGTCCATATCAAACACATCTATGTGGCTTCTTTCCCATGCCACGGAAGGAGCCGCTAGAGCTAGCGGAGCTGGAGTGGTCTTGCGACGTCACTCCTGGCTCCGCCTTTGCGACTTCACGGAATCCCTTTAAGGCGTCCTTCGCGAACGCCCCTTATGACGGTTCGGCCTTATTTGGCTCAACAGTTTGCGACACGCTAGTCCAAAGCGAAAAGGATGGGAAGACGCTGTCGGCCGTCGGAGTCCGCTTCTCTAGCCCCCAAAGATCCTTCTCCAGGAATCAGAGGGGGCAAAAGAAGCTGTGGTTCCGTAAATCTCAGCAATCCCGTCCTGCTGCGGACAATTCGTCCTCTAGAGGCAGAGGAGAACAAGGTGGATGCCGGCCCAGAGGCAGAGGGGGACCGCGTAACTTCGGGTCTGGAGAACCTTTCTCGGACAAACCCGCGCAACAGCCCTGAGGGCTTGCCCAACTATCCCTCTCTGGAGGCAGTCAGGGGGGGCGATTATCGGAGCACCTGTCAAACTGGGAGTCCATTACAAAGGATTGATGGGTGCTCCGGATTATATCCAGAGGTTACACTATACCGTTCACACCCCCCCCCAAACCCAAACGTCTCCACGATGTTCTACCCCATCAGAGGGAGTCCGCAGCTCTGGAAATTTCAGAGTTGCTAAGAAAAAGAGCCATCCAGCCCGTCCCCCCAGATCAGTCCGGATTGGGTTATTACTCCAGGTTCTTCTTGGTGCCAAAGAAAACGGGGGACCTCAGACCCATCCTAGACCTCTCGTCCCTGAACCTGTTCATACCCAAGGAAAAGTTCCGGATGGTCACCCTCCAATCTATTCTCCCCCTTCTGCGGGAGAACGACTGGATGTGCTCGTTAGACCTCAAAGATGCGTACTACCATATACTAATGGACAGACGATCCAGGAGGTTCCTCCGCTTCCGGCTAGGAGCCAGTCATTATCAGTTCAGGGTTCTTCCATTTGGCCTAACCTCAGCCCCCAGAGTGTTTACCAAAGTCATGGCAGTGGTTGCAGCCCACCTGAGACTCCAGGGCATTCAGGTGTTCCCTTACCTAGACGACTGGCTCCTCACCGCCCCCAACAGGCATCTACTGGTTGTGGCGAGAGATTACGCCTCTCTCTCTGGCCCGTCGTTTGGGCATTTCAGTGAATCTAAAGAAATCCTGCCTGTGCCCCACTCAAGCCCTAGAATTCATAGGGGCCAGGTTGGATACTCGGATCTCCAAGGTGGTTCTTACACCTGTCAGGCTGAACAATTTGTCTCTCCAAATCTTAGTTATTCTTCGGAGCCCCGCTCCTCCAGCAGAATTAGTCCTGAGGGCGCTAGGGTCTATGTCAGCAGCGATTGGCCTTTCTCTTCATGCCCGTCTGCGAATGTGAGTGTTACAGTGGACTCTCCAGGTCCAATGGTCACTATCGGTCCATCACTTAGACATGCCGATTCCCCTGAGCAGGGCATGCTGGCACTCCCTTCTTTGGTGGTTACAGGGTCAGGAACTCAAAGAAGGGAGACCCTTTGTGATTCCCCCAGTCAAAGCCACGTTGACCACGGACGCTTCTTGCCTCGGGTGGGGCGGGCATTATGCAGGCAAGTCTGTCCAAGGCACGTGGACTCTCCTAGAGACTGCATTGCATATCAACGTCCTAGAGATGAGGGCAGTGCTTTTGGCGTTGCAAGCTCTTCATCACCTTCTTCCTCTGGGGATTATTGCAATCCAGACGGACAACATGTCCGTTGTCTGGTATATAAACAAACAGGGAGGGACCAGATCTTACCCCCTGTGTCGAGAGGCCATGAAAGTGTGGGAATGGGCGATTTCCACCAACCGCTTTCTGATAGCAACGTACATTCAGGGACGGTCCAACATATTAGCAGACAAGTTAATTCGGGTATTCCTCAGCCCTTACGAGTGGTCTCTGAATCCTTCTGTCGCGAAGCAGAAGTGGGGTCAACCTCGCTGCCACCTTTTCGCTTCTCCCCTAAACACAAAATGCAGCGATTACTTTGCGATAGTTCCCCCCAGTGGGGAATCCCCCAGGGACGCTCTGGTTCATGCTTGGCCGCCCGGTCTCCTTTATGCGTATCCTCCTCTTCCTCTGATGATGAAATTCATCCAGAAAGCCTGTCGGTTGGGGAGCAGAGTGATTCTCATAGCCCCATTCTGGCCTCGATAAATCTGGTTCCCCTTTCTGCAGTCTCACAGTGTGGCTCCCCCATGGATTCTGGACCCCAGACCAGACCTAATCTCGCATCCGACGAGATGCCACACTCCGAACCTGGTCAACCTCAGGCTTACGGCTTGGTTGATCCAGTTCCATTAATGGCTAGGACTCCCGGTATCTCGTCCCCTGTTAAGGCCATTCTAGTGGCAGCTCATAAGCCATCCACCAGAAAGCTCTACAACAGTAAATGGAAACGCTTTTCCATCTGGGCAAAGGAGAAGGAATTGGATCCCTTTACGGTTCCTATTCCCACTATCCTGGACTTCTGTCCCTTCTTTTTAGACAAGGAGCTAGTGCGTCCACCGTTAAGGTCCAGCTAGCAGCCATCTCTCATTATCACGTGGGGGATGGAGTAGATTCCTTGGCGTCAGCAAAAATATGCAAGACCTTCTTAAAAGGCGTGTTTCTTTTAAAGCCCCCTATTAAGCCGGCAGTTCCTCCATGGGATCTTACCTTGATCTTACAAGCATTAACAAGACCACCTTTCGAGCCGGCGGCCTCAGTGCCGTTGAAATTCTTATCTTGGAAAACGGCCTTTTTGGTCGCTATTACTTCCGTCAAACGAGTCTCAGAATTACAAGCTCTGTGCATTAAGCATCCATACCTTATTTTTCACAAGGACAGAGTGGCCCTCAGGACTAATCCTTCCTTTCTGCCTAAGGTCGCCACAGAGGCTAACATTAATCAGTCTATTAATCTTCCTGTTTTCTTCCCGAATTTCCAAAACAAGGGTGAATACACATTGCACAAATTGGATGTACACAGACAACTACGTTTTACTTGCATAGGACTAAAGATTTTCGCAAGTCAGACCAGTTGTTTGTTTCTTATGCTAAGTCAGCCATGGGCAAACCAATTTCTAAGGGGACAGTGGCAAATTGGATCTCTCAGTGTATTAGACAGGGATACACTTCATCTGGGAAGCCAGCTCCGGTTGGCGTGCGTGCGCATTCTACTAGATCTGTGGCTACCTCGACAGCTTTTTGGTCTAGAGTTCCAGTAGACGATATTTGTTCAGCAGCTACCTGGTCCTCTTCCCATACGTTCATTTCTCATTACAAACTGGACATGATCTCCAGAAGTAAGGCTTCCTTTGGCTCCGCGGTGCTTCGGAATATCCTTCCGTAGGGACCAGCCAGGGTCTTTAGGTAAGCTGGGGACTCTGTCCCACAGGTTGCAGATCAAATGAAGTAACTACTTCAGATAAAGAAGTTATATACTCACCATAACGTTCCATCTGAGTAGATACTTCATTTGTCTGCAACCAACCCCCCCCTGCCATCCCCCGAACCTCGGTGCGGTATTGTTCCTTTGGAGATTTTTTCTCCGTCTTTAGCCTATAGGGCAAATTAACCGATCTGAGGTAATGTGGTTGGTAGTAAGGGATTATGGGTAGGGGGGAGGAGCTAGGAGCTCGGATCTTGGAGCTTGGAAAGCTGCCGGTTCGGATCCGAGATCGGATCTGACTACCCTACAGGTTGCAGACAAATGAAGTATCTACTCAGATGGAACGTTATGGTGAGTACATAACTTCTTTTTATGTCAGTTTGTTCCCAAAACCTGTGATCTTTTCAAAATGATAGAACCCTCAGCCTCTGACATCCCACTCTCATTCAAAAAGTAAAAAAAATGAAAATTGGGTACCTCTGCTGCCCAGTCCAACTTGGAAGTACCTGCTGAGATACAACACAAGTCCCCCATATGTCTGAGATCTGTGGAGGTGCCTGCTGCCACAATCCTGGAGTAGGACACTATGGTGTTTTTCATTCGTACATCCAAGACTGAATCTCTGACTGCCACATGAGAGAAGGGAGAACCAACAGTGATTATTTTGGAGAGAATGGAGTCCATACCTTAGATAATTTAGCAAGATGAGGTACCTAGGTCCCTTACAAGGTTCAGCAAAGTTCTACATCACATTGTTTTGTTCAAGTGGATGTCTTGTAGTCATGTCTCTTAATGGATGTCCCAGGAGAAAGAATGGCTTGATTTCTCTCAGGACTTGTATAAACCCATTCTGTCTTTGAAATCTTTTTCCTTAACTTTTTTCCCATTCTTCTGCCCCTCCGCATTTTGAAGAGGCAGCATGAATATTCCTCATAAGAGGAGGAATAAGATTCAGATGAGAATCCGCTGGCTTATTCCTCACAAATGCACTATTCTGGACAGTTGCTCTCCTTGACTTGCATTCATTTGATATATTATGTATAACAGAAACTTGGCTAAAACCCTCTACTCCTGACCATGAAATCACCCCTCCTGGCTACAACATACTTAGAAATGACCGAACTAAGAAAAAAGGTGGCGGGATAGCCATTCTCTATAAATCTCACCTACAAATTACACAATTCAAGGAACTTCCATTAACAGGCCCCAAATCTGAAATTTTATCAGTCAAACTACAGATTAATGACAACAAAGCTATCTGTATAATTTGCATGTATCTTCCCCCTGGTAATAATACCCTAATCTTAGAAAACTTACTCAGTTCTCTTACTAACGTACTACCCCAAGAAACCATTATACTTGGTGATTTTAACATTGACTGGAATACCTGTATAGCCCAAAAACCTACTAACCATATTAATCTCTATGGTTACTCTCAATTGATTACAACTACAACTAGAATCCATAAACCTAACATGAAAGAAACAATTCTAGATTGGATTCTAATAAATAATACCCCTAACAACTATACTCCTGGGACGCTTCCTGATAGTATTAGTGATCATATTCTTACTTATGTTATCAGACAAAAATTGTACATTCCTAATAAGCATAAACTAAAAACATGCGCTCAAAAGATTTTTCAACCCTGATAACTTCCTTAATGAATTACAAGCATGTGACTGGTCACCTTTATCAAACCTTGAACTTAATGAAGCAGTTTCTTATTTTAACACTAAATTTCTGCAGATCCTTGACTATCACGCTCCTTTTCACACCACCAGGATAAGAGCCAAAACTGCCCCGTGGCTATCTAAGCTAACAAAAGAAAGAATGATCTTGAGAAATAAAATCTGGGCTAAATGGAGAGCTACAAAATCTCCAGCTGATCATCTCCTATATAAACAGTTAAGAAATACTACCAAGAAATACACTCTTAGCGATAAAAGGAATTTTATATTCATCTTCAAAATACTACTCAAAATACCCCACAAAAATTTTGGTCAGGCATTAATAAACTTCTAAAACCTGGGCATTCTCCTACTCCTGCTCCTACAGGATTAAACCCTAACTCCTCTATACAAATCCCAGGCGCCTTTAATAACTACTTTACAGAAACTATTCTTACCCTAGCCAACTCCTACCAACACCCATAGCCTCCCACATAATAACTCAACAGCCTCTACTAATGCCTTTCAAATCCAACCTGTCTCATCATCAATCATATATAAGCTTTTATTAAAACTAAAGCCTTGCACTCCATCTGCAGACAAACTCCCATCCAATTCTTACAAATAGCTGCAAAAGCTATTTATCTCCCAATATCTATACTGATAAACAGAACCATCTCTGAAAAGAAAATCCCTACCATTTGGAAAATTTCTCATATAATTCCCCTTCATAAAGGTGGCCCTTCCTCTGAAATATCCAACTATCGCCCCATTGCCTTACTCTCCCCATTAGCGAAGATAATGGAAAGGTGCATACACAAACAATTTCTTGACTACCTTCTTCAAAACAAACTTCTAGCCGACTGTCAACATGGTTTTAGGCCACACCACAGTACTACAACTGCCCTACTCTCCTTTGCAGACTCTATCAATAAAAATCGTAATATTAACCATTTCTCTGCTGCACTATTTATAGACCTATCAAAAGCCTTTGATATGGTTAACCATAACATACTTCTTGAAAACTGAACAACCTTCCTCTAAGCTCACACTCTTTACAGTGGTTTAGAAGCTATCTCGAGAACAGGCAACAAGCAGTGCTTTGGGAAAATAACCTATCATCCTTACTCCCTGTAAATATCGGAGTTCCACAAGGCTCTATCCTTGGACCCCTTCTTTTCTCATTATTTATCAATGATCTTTATCTGAATGTGCCACAAGCAACCTGCATCCAATATGCAGATGACTCAACTTTGATCTGCTCAGATACAGATATTCCCTCTCTCCAGTCCATCACCCAAACAACCTTCCATAATGTTGAAATATGGTTTATGCAGCACTGCCTCCTCCTTAACCGCAAAAACAAAGCTACTGCTCTTTACTCCCACAAATAAATCTCCTACACCTTTCTTTACTATCTCCTCTAATAATGCCACCTGTATAAACCCTGAAAAACTACTCAGCTATTAGGTGTAACCATTGATAACCATCTGAACTTTGAGGAACAAATTAACACTTCTATTAAAGCTGTTAATAAAAAATTGGGACACTCTATAGAATTAGATCCTTCCTGAACCCAGCAGCCAGGAAAACTATTGCACAAACCCACCTACTTTCCACCCTTTTTTATGCTTCAGCTATATTTACCACACTCTCTAAAAATAACATCAACAAACTCTCTACCTGTTATAACAGTATAGCCAGATTCATTAATGCTACACCCTTCAGAACTCACCATTGTCACAACCTTAAACAACTAAACTGGCTAGAACTAAATAACCACCTATTGTATCAACAATTACTCATCATTCATAAAGCCCTTCATTTCCCCAAAAATACTCCCAGCCTAGCATACCTCATTTCTTCATACAAGAACCTAACCACACTTCGTTCAGCAAATAAGTTCCTTGTATCCATAACTAAATCATACAATAAAGCTGGGGATGCTATATTTTCTAATTCCATTGGTAAAATATGGAATCAACTCCCTCAGAATATAACTAGTCTTGGGTCTACCACTCTATTCAAAAAACAAATCAAAGAACATCTTATTTCACATTGGCTATGTCCCTGTACCAATCCCGACTGAAACATATTCTAAATACAACTAAATTTTTTTATCTTCTCACTAAGCCCCTACCTGATGCCTCTCTGGAGATGAGATTTAATCTTAAGTTATGCCTTAAATTATTCTATCCTTAGTTTTTTTTATATCCTACTATGTTACTAGTAGAACTAGACTTGTACATTTTAAATTTATTTGTTATTCTCTCTTGAAATGTAAGACTGATAAGTTTCTGAAATGTTATTTCCTTGCCTCTCTTGTACCATTTAGAAATCTATGTAGAAAATCTTTGATGTATTGTTAAATATTTTTGCTTTATTTATATTCATCACTGTAATTTTAACTGTACTGGAGCTTTTCTCCCCGGGCCTCTACTGTAAACGGATATATATCCAGCTAGACTAGCCCGGTCAACAAATGTAAAATAAATAAAATAAATTAACATAAGATGATGAGGATACATTATTGCCAGATTCCCCACCAGAAGAAATTTCCTTTGTGGAAACTGTTTCCAGAATGATGCAGCATTTTGAGTGGAACACTAAACAGATCTCAGACGTTCAGAAAATGTGGTTTGAATCATAAGAAATTGTGACCCTCTATACCTTCTGTTATGGCCTCTGTCCTCAAAGCCTTTTTGGATGCCTTTGCTTTTCCTCCTTCTAATCCAGGTTTTGCAGCCTTCTGCACCTGAGAAACCTGGCAGGTTCTGTAAAGTGCCATGAAATTTCTGTACAATATCCGGCAGCTGATAATACAGTCTTCTTTATCCCCTGATAAACCCACCTGGCTTTTCTTGCATCTAGAGTGCTGCCATCTAATAGAGACAGTAGGGCTATGGGTAAGTATGGAAAAAAGTCTATACCTCTGCCACCCTGACTTTTAAGAGCCATTAAATACCAAATGGAAATGACAGAGTATGTACTCATATTATGGAAAACCTGAGTAAGACTGTGACTGAACTTAATGATTCTGAAAAAAGTCTCTCTCTTTGCTCAGTAGTTTCACACAGGTATGTAGTCAGACACTCTTTTAAGTGCAGCTATGATGCTGCAGAGGTTTCTTCCAGGCTGTGGCCACAGGCTAAACCATTTGTAGGTTTGCTTGTCTTCGTCTTCATTGCTATCAGCTGATTTAAGGGCAAGCTTTTAGACTCCCTTCTCCATAAGAACCTCCTATTTAGACCTTTGCTGCTGAACTTTTCCAATCCCTGCAGGAAAAGGCAAAGTCATGCAGGACTTTAAGCAGATTTTTTTTTTCTTTCTTCAGTCCCAAAATATCAGAGAAACTACGCCTCTAAACCCACTGCCTTTGTTCATAGGGAGGAAAATGCCTCTCAAAAGGGAAAGAAACTTCCTAATAAAAGATTTCAAGAGAAACTTCAGTAGGATTCCAAGCCTGGAAAAATTCCTTTCCAGCCAAACCCACTTCAGACTTGACTGTCTTTTGCCTCCTCCCTTTCACCTTGGTCCACAGATTCTTGTCCCCAAGGGTCTTCTTTATCATACAAAATGGTTACAAAATCTCTTGGAAGGAACTCCAATCCTGAAAGGTATTCTTTCCCCTCTTGCAGCTTAGTCTCATCTCACCCCTGCCTTGCAGCAGGAACTGCCCTGTAAGGGGACTATAGAACCAGTTCTTCCATAGGCCCAGGGAAAGGGCTTTTATTCAAAATTATTCTTCATCCCCAGGAGTGTCAGAACATGGAGACCCTTTCTAAATTTATCCTATCTCAACACCTGTCTGAATGTTCCCTCTTTGAGATGCTTGCTATTCAGACTCTACTTCCCATTGTCTTTCCTTAGGTCTGTCTGGTTACTCTGGATCTGAAGGATGCATACCTGCACATCCCTGTACACTGGGCCTGAGGAAATTTCTTAGATTTTCCATATCTTCATCATACTTTATATTCTTATGTTTAGCTTTTGGCATGTCTGCAGCTCCCAGAGTCTTCACAAAGTTCCTAGCTCGGGTTATAATGTAGCCTTCTGCAGAACCCAGGGGAATACAAATTTTCTCCAAAATGGATGACATTTTTATTCAGGAATTCATTTATTCATTTTTATTCCAAGGAAATATTACAAACACAAAACTGCAAAATATACCAAAAAAAAAAAAAGCCACGGGGTAGGTAAACCATATATTCTTCTGGTACCTCGGTCTTTCACCTTCAAGGGATATACATCACAAACAGCCAGCACTTTTAGTCACAATTAAATTGATTAATTGCTTACAATTAATTATGCATCAAAATTCCCACAAACATTTAGAGAAACCCAACACTGACCAAAATGTACCAAATCCCACCCGCAACCCTCACAAAATTCCCCCAAGATACAAAAATTCAACAAAACCTCTTGATAGAGACCTCTGGGGGAAAGAGTACCATACAAGTATAGTCTCAAGTTGGTTTATTTTCCTAGTAAAATCCCCTCTCTTCCCCAACAGGTTGTGCTAAAACACTAAAAAACAGAGTTTCACCCTCACCAGAGTATTCCCTATGAAAGTGGTTAGCAACTGAGCTTGTCAGATGCTCCAGTATTTGTGTTTCGACCTTCCTTTTGGTCTGTCTGGTATACCATTTAAAAACATCACACCTACAACCCAAAATATATATGGCATCACATGAATGGGAATGAAATCTTTTCTTGGCTACATATCTGCATCCACTAATAAGACTGTTGGAAATATTGCGAATCCTTCCACACACACTACATTTTCCACAAGGAAATGAGCCCACTGGTCTAGAAGTATAAAATTGTCCAAAAACTGGATGATTGAGCAGCTCCTTCAAATTACAATAACGACTGTAAGAGAATGTAATATGTTCAGGAAACAGTTTCCCCAGAACTTCCTCAGAGATGACCAATTGCCACAAACTCATGACCACTTTCCTCAAAACGTCAGAGAAAGAACTTTATTTGGACACAAGAGTTTGTCTTTACACTTCTCCTCCGACAAATCCTTAAAAAGCCCACCCCTCCTCCAGTTTGTTTAGCTCTCTGCAAAACATCCTTAGAATAACCCCTTTCCAAAAGTCTTTGTTCTGCCTCAGAAAAATAACCTCACCTAGAGCCTACATCTGACGTATTCAAAGGTTTACTATTGAATTGTCGAACATCACTCGGTCGACTATTGTATTGTCGAATGCATTAGGTCGGAAACGCAATTGTCGAAGACATTATAATCAATCGAAGAACGGTTTTACCATGGGTCGAGGTAGGGAAGATGGATGTAGTAGGGGATAATACTGTACACCTACCTCGACCCATGGTAAAACTGTTCTTCGATTGATTATAATGTCTTCGACAATTGCGTTTCCGACCTAATGCATTCGACAATACAATAGTCGACCGAGTGATGTTCGACAATTCAATAGTAAACCGTATTCAAACAAGTTCTCTTAAATTCACCGTAAGGGAGAGAGCTAATAAGATGAGGGGGATGCATGCTAGACGCATGAAGAAAATTATTTACAGACGTAGGTTTCCTAAAAGGCCTGAACTGAATCTTTCCAATAACAGCTACAAAAAAGTCACCGTCCAAAAAATGAATAGACGTGGTCTATCTGGTAACTACACTTTAAACCACAAGCATTGCTGTTCAGTGTATCCTTGAATTTTTTTAATTTTTCCATCATGCCCCTATAAATCAAAAACAAATCTTCTATAAATTGCTTGTAGATCACACTTTCATGAAAAACCTTATCAGAGTAGATGAAATGTTTTTCAAACTCCACTATACATAAAATAGCATACAAGGGAGCAAATGGGACACCCGTAGCTGTCCCTTTTCTCTGCAAGAATATTTCCCCTTCAAACACAAAAGATTTGTGGGATAAACAGAATTTGACTAAATCCAAAATATAGAAGGTATGTGGGCCCTCACCCAAAATACTTGCAATAGTCTTAAGTCCCCATCTGAAAGAAATATCGGTATATAATGCTGAAACATCCATAGTCGCCAAAAAAAAATATCTTTTTGCCATTCTAAACTTTTAATAAGCTCACAAAGTTCCAGAGTATTTTTTATATTGGTGGGTACTCCCTTAAGCTGTATTTTCAACAATGAATCCACTAACACCTCCACATTCTGCATACAAGAACCAATACCCAAAAGAGTTGGTCTCCCAGGAGGGCTCCTACGGTCATTATGAATCTTCGGAGTGGCATAAAAAACAGGGTCTTGAGGCTGAGAGGTAAACAATTTTTTGACATCCTGTGCAGAAAAGAACCCCAACCTCTCCCCTTTCTCTAAAAGTTAAAACAATTGATGCTTAAAATGGGTGACAGGGTTAAAGAAGAATTTTTCATAATCATCTTCATTATGTAATAGCCTATGAACCATATCACTGTACCTCACCCCGTCCATAATCACCCAGTTTCCCCCTTAACCAGCTGTCTTAAACATGTAATTATCCACAGTTTCCCATAGACAATTAAATGCTTGCCATCCAGATTTACTAAGATTGAAATTCTTGCATTTGGACTTTTTTTAAACATCTTTAGAAGTTATGCAACATGTTTTCAGTTAAGCATAAAACAGAAAACGGTTTAGGGTGATAAAACATGCTTTCAGAGCAGGGTAATGAGGGGATAGTCAGATGCCCATAATCTGTATGAAACACAAAACCTTCTCGTGAGTGATCAGTGTCAGTATTAAAATCACCATAATCATAAACAGACAAATTTAATAAAGAGCCACAATTATCAAGTTTGTCAGATTCTTTCTGAACAGCGCAGTCTTTTCATTTTCAAGTACGGAACCTGCTGGCCTCTATCAATAGATTAGCAAGTGTCGGAGTCTTAGTGGGAATAAATTTAGCCCATTTGAAAAACACATTTTAGAAGCTGGAGACATAACCAAGTCCGATAAATTAATAATGTTCAAAGAATCTAACTTACAAATATTGCCAGAATTGAAATTTGATTCCTGTTCACTAGATGAAACTGTTTGAAAATCATTAATGTCCCTGGACAACTTTTTTCTAGATATAGTGTCCTTTTCTGCCCTTTCCAACCTCTACTTAATTTCACTCATTCTGACACAGTACAGAGAATCAGACAACTCCTTGCTGAATGAATCCTCCATACCAGCGATCTCCTGGCATACCTTCTCCAGGGATCTGACAATGTTCTTCATGTTTCACTGTTGCAGTCATTACATTTGGGTAATCTGCTGGCAGGTTGCCCTCACTTGGCCTGAATTCCAAAGTCTTGGGTCCTGTGTCAGTTGCTGTCTCCTCTTCCATGACGTCAGGTCGTCAGGGGTATAAAACATGCAGCGACACCATTTTCTTTTGTCTTTCTTGCCACGTGGTGCCCGAAGCAGAAGCATTTCGCAAGTGCTGGTCGGCCGACTACTGAAATATTCGAGTTTGAATTTCATAACCGAAGTCTTCACTACGGCTAAGCACCCCCTTTGGGGAAACTTTTTTCTTGTTTTTTACCAATGTCAGAAAAAGTTAATTGTATTACTTGTGGGAAGCAAATACACCTCATATGGATCTCCATTTATACTGTATTCCTTGCCTAGGCCCTGATCACAACGTGCCTGGCTGTCGGTTTTGTGCTAGATTTAACTAATGCACTATTAAGAGTCGATATATTTTTGCATCTAAGTATTTTGGAACCAGATTTAAGTACCCAGAAATGTTGTCAGATAGTAATTCGACTACTGGAATACATAAAAAACGCAAAGAAAAGGACAGAGAAAGGCAGTCAAGATCCAAAACCGACGACGAAGCTTCTCCTAAGCCAGTCGCCGGTACTCAGTGAGGCGCTTTCGCAGCCTCTGATACCCGCTACCTTCGAGTCGCAAGCCTCTACCGACACCCATGTGGAGTCCGGCATGCCACAAGATACTCAAGGTATTGGACCGACGGATATATCTCCCTCGGATGGGTCTGGAGCCACTTGACAGGCACCGGTTTCTGAGGGTGTATTCAGACCTCAACATTTGTATATCAAACCAAGGAAAGCTGCAAAACCAAAGACAAAAGCAACTTCTAAAACTAAAAAAAGATTCATGAGCCACGTGCACAGACCTCTCTGCTTAAAAAACAGATGATCAAAATGGCTGAAGACCTTCTTACCTGATCATGGGTACCCATCCCCCTCCTGATAAGAGGCTTAGGCAAGACACTGATTATGAATTTTCAGATCAGGTTTCTATTTCTTCTGATTCCTCTTCTGTTCAGGAATTATCTATGCCTCCCTATGAGGATTCTGATGCTGAGGAGTCTACTCCATCTGCATCTCCTCCTGAGGATTATTCATCTGGAGAAACCTTGCATACTTTGAGGGAGCATTTTCACTGGGAGAGTCAAGACTTCTCAGAATCAAAAAAGAGGCTCAGGGATTTCCTTCTCCCTCAGCACAGGCCTTTAGCCATTCCCCCTGTTTTAGACATTGTGGATGATGTGCTTTCGGAGTCTAGCTTGACCTCTGACTCCTTACCTCTGGCTCCCAGTAAGCCTGACAGATATTACAGGGTCCCTGACTCACATACATTTTTATTTAGAAACCCTGCTGCTGATCCTGAAACTATTTCAGAGGGTCCAAAGGGAGTTAAGGCCTCAACAGCAAAAAATCGTATCCCCTCTGACAGAGATTCAAGGGCAGTGGACAGATGGGGGGAAAAGGTTTATACATCTGCAACCTTGGCAATCAGGGCCTTAAACTGTCAATTTCATATGCTTAAAATACCAACGTTATGGGATTGCTGAAACAGAAAATGATGTTGATTTCAGAATGTGCAGAAAATAAAGAATTGCAGGAATTATTGCATGCAGCTGAACAAGTTGGAAAGCATACTTTGCAATGTGGTTTTGATTCCTTAGAGGCCTCCTGCAGGGCCACAGTTACTGGATCTGTGATTAGGAGGCATGCCTGGTTAAAGGAACAAAATTTGCCTGATCATGTTAAAGCTAAATTGCTAGATGCTCCTTTACAGTATGATTCTCTGTTTGGCATTAAGGCAGAAGAGGTTTTAAAGAAAATGGAAGACAAAGCTAAGTCTATGCAAACTGTTAAAGACTTCTTACAAGTGCAGCCACCAAGATTCAGTAGACACTGGCCTACAAAAAATTGGTCCTTTCCTGTGTCAGACAGAGCTCAAAGGGGCGAATCCAGATGCCCTAAGGGTTCCAGATACCAAGTGCAAGATTCATACAGGTCAAAGCAATGGGGCGCTTCCACCTCCAAATCTGGAGGCGATAAAGCACAAACCTACAGAAAGCAATTCCCAATGACTTCCCTCTGCCTACACCAAACACTTATCTTTTGGCAGCACCCATAGGGGGAAAAATAGCACTTTTTGCTCAAAATTGCCAATGGTTGGCCAGATCTGCCAAAAAATCAATGGGCAGAGGCATAGAAACAGGTTATGCCCCTCTTGGATATGGGGGCCATTCAGACAGTACCAGAATAGGAAAAAGGACAAGGTTTTTACTCAAGACTGTTCTTGGTACCCAGAAAGGACAAGGTCTGGTGGCCAATACTGGATTTATCGATTTTGAACACATACCTGGACATTCCAAAATTCAAAATGCTGACTTTGCAGCAGCTTCTGCCCATGCTGGGCAAGAATGCTTGGCTGGTGACTTTAGACCTAAAAGAGGCATACCTGCATGGCCCAATAAGACAATCGTGCAGAAGATACCTCAGATTCAAGGCTGGCTTAATGCATTACCAATTCTCTGCACTGCCCTTTGGCTTATCTACTGTGCCTAGGGTCTTTACAAAGTGCCTGGCACCAGTAATTGCATTTTGCAGACAAAACAGTGTACAAATATATCCTTACTTGGACGACTGTCTCAAGCAGAGAACAAGGACACTCTTTTTCGACACCTGGCATTTGTGAAAAGGCTTCTAACATGCCTGTGGTACACAATAAACGAAAAGAAATCACAACTGGTACCCTCTCAAAAGATAACATTCCTGGGTGCAAGCTTGAATACAACTGCCCAGATGGCTCATCTCACTCCAGACAAGCAAAGGCAACTGACAACTTACTTCAAACTGATGGCAACAAAAACCCAGTCTTCTGCAAGACAAATTCTGCAGGCTCTGGGCTTCATGGCATCCTGCATCCTATTGATTCCATATGTAAGACTGCATATGAGGAAACTTCAATGGTACCTAAAAAGTTTATGGAGTCAACATTCTCACAGTCTGGAAACAATGATTCCTCTCATTCCCTGCCTGCAACAGTAGTTTCTATGGTGGGCAAAGGCATGTCACCAAAACATGGGATGGCCATTCACTCTACCCCCTGCCAGCCAAACCATGACAACAGATGCATCAGATTATGCCTGGGGGGCCCACATGGCAGGAAGATGCATTCAGGGCATATGGTCACCAAAACAAATGCATCTACATGTCGACCAGAAAGAGATGCTAGCTGTTCAAAATGCCCTAACAGCCTTCAAGGACTTGCTTCATCCAGGACAACTACTGATTAAAGACAGACAACATTACAGTCATGTGGTATATAAACAAGCAGGGGGAACACACTCCTACCCCCTTTGCAGATTAGCCATGCCACTGTGGAACACAGCTTTGACCTACCAAATACATCTTCAAGCTCAATTCCTGACAGGAAAACAAAACACTCTGGAAGACGATTTAAGCAGAAACCTTATGGATCCTCATGAGTGGAAACTCTTCAGCATGATAACAGAGAAATGGGGGAGCCCCCAGACATAGATCTATTTGCCTCTCCTCAAAATTATCAATTGAAAAAATTCTGCACAAGAACTTATCACAGACAAGCATGGAAAGTGGACGCCCTATCCTTCAGTTGGAAAAACCTATCAGTTTATGCCTTTCCTCCTCTGCCTCTTCTCCCCAAGGTCCTCCTAAAAGTCAGACAAGATAAACCAAAGATGATACGAATTGCCCCGGATTGGCCCCGCCAATACTGGTACCCAATCCTAAGGAACTTGTCTCAATACCCAACTTGGACCTTGCCTCAAAGACCACAACTACTGTCCCAGCAAAACAATCAGATCCTGCACAAACAATTACAGACTCTGAACCTGGTAGCATGGCTGATCATGTAGTTATACAAACCACTCCTCTCAGTAAAGCTGTGATGGATGTCATTTTGGAAGCCAGAAGGCCTAGTACTAGAAAATCTTATGCTGACAAATGGAGGAGATTCTGTGCATGGAATCAAGCACAAGGAACTGATACAGCAGAACCAAATATTCCTCAGATATTGCAATACTTAACTGAGATGTTTGACAAAGGCCTATCTTTCTCATCAATTAAAATCCATGCCTCTGCCATTTTGGCTTATTACAATACAGAGCCACCAGTCTTTTCTCATCCTTTACTAAAGCAGTATCTTAGAGGAGCCAAAAATTTAAGGCCTCCTAGAAGATACCTCAATTATGTGTTGGAAAAGCTCACCCTGCCTCCATTTGAACCAGCTGCTACCGCTGATATAAAGTTCTTATCATGGAAAACAGCTCTGCTACTAGCAATTACTTCAGCAAGAAGAGTTTTAGAGCTACAGGCCCTCATGGCTGTAGAGACTTTTATCATATTTTACCCAGACAGGGTATCTCTGAGGACAAATCCTACTTTTATGCCTAAGGTGGTTTCCAGTGTGGCTCTTAACCAAACAATTCATCTGCCAACCTTTTATCCAAATCCGCAGAACAAGGGGGCGAGAATTCTGCATTCCTTGGACGTACACTGACAGCTAAGATTCTACTTAAGCAGGACTAAAGCTCTAAGAAAAACTGAGCAATTACTAGTGATATATGCTGCAGGATCAGAAGGCAAGGCTATATCAAAGCAGACAATTTCGAAGTGGATAAGCCACTACATCCATTTCTGCTACTTACACCATGGTAAATCTGTGCCCAAGGGAATTAGGTCTCATTCCACCAGAGCTGCAGCTACTTCAGCAGCCTTTCTAAGGAGAGTACCAACCAAAGACATTCTAGAGGCTGCTACTTGGAGTTCTGTTCACACCTTTACAAAGCATTATCATTTGCCTCTCTACTCTAAATCCAGGGCAGGCTTTGCTACTGCAGTTCTGCAGGGCCTTATAGCCACTCCTAATGCTGTTAAACACCAGCGTCCCACCCATAGCTTTGGGATTCTACCCAAATGTAATGACTGCAACAGTGAAACACGAAGAACATAGTACAGTTGTGTACACTTACCATAAATGTAGATGTTCAAGTGTATTCACTGTTGCAGTCCAGGTTACCCTCCCGCCATCCCCCTGTCATTCTGGAGTTTATCTTTCCTTCACTATCTTCTACAACCTATGTGGTGTATTTGCTTGTAGATGAAGGTAAAGTTTATATTGATGCATGTATATATATACATATATATATATATATATATATATATATGTGTGTGTGTGTGTATATATATATATATATATATATATATATATATATATGTGTGTGTGTGTATGTATATATATATATATATATATATATATATATATATATATATATATATATATATATTTATTTTTTGCTACCTTTTTGGGGGCACCTGACATCGGGGGCAAGAAAAACTAAAGAAAATGGCGTCGGCTGCATGTTTTATACCCTTGACGACCTGATGTCATGGAAGAGGAGACAGCAACCGACGCAGGACCCAAGACTTTGGAATTCAGGCCGACTGAGGGCAACCTGCCAGCAGATTACCCAAATGTAATGACTGCAACAGTGAATACACTTGAACATCTACATTTATGATAAGTGTACACAACTGTACTTTCTGTTGTACCAAAATCCTTAGCCACCCAATGGGCATTCCAAGGAATCCTGTTTCCACTGCTCACACAGGTCTTGCTCCTCATCCCCGAATTCCCAAGCTGGCAAGTGATCTACCCGGAGCCCTTGAGGCGTAATATTTAGGCTCAGGTATTTTTCTAACAGTTTCACATTGTAAAACAGATTAACTTCTTTAGACATCATTCTCTCCAACTGCTCAAAATGAGCACAAAAAACGTTTTGGCCCAAGGAGGACCAGGGATCCAAATTCACATTTTTCGCATCTCCCCCCACCTCGCAAACTCTGAGAGAGAATAAAAGTTCAGGGTTGCAACCATATGAAATACTGCTGACAAGGCTTCTCCTCCATCCAGAGACTATTGCAAACACAAAACTGCAAAATATGCAAAAAAAAAAAAAAAACCGCCATTTGTAGATAAACAGTTTATTCTCCTGGTATTTCGGTCTTTCGTCTTCAAGGGATATGCAGTACAAACAGACAGCACTTTTAAATAGTCGCAATTCAATTGATTAATTACTTACAGTTACTTAATTAAGCATCAAAATTCCCACAAACATTTAAAAAACCCAACAGTGACCAAAATATACCAGATCCCACCAACAACCTCACAAAATTCCCAGAAGACTTAAAAATTCAACAAGACCTCTTGATTGAAACCCCTGGGGAAAAGAGTACCATAGTTTCTATGGGAACCCTGATGATACATTTGAAATTCGTAGTGTGTGTACTGGAAAGTCTGGGATTCTCTCTCAACCTAGAAGTCGTCCCTGACTCCTCCGTCCCAAGGAACAGTATTTTTAGGCAGCAGGCTCAATATGTAGTCAGTGATAGCCTTCCTCCTTCAATAGAAGATTTTCTCTCTCTCCACTTATTTCCAATGTTTTCTTCCTCTGTCTTTGACCTCAGCAGTAGAAATTTTGAGAACCCTAGGGCACATGGAAGCCATCATTCTGATATTGCGTTATGCCAGATTACACAAGAGCCATTGTTCCCTTTGTTCTCAACACTTTTAACCCCTGGGGACTTCCAAGATGGCTACACATTGAGAAATAAGTTAACTCTAGCTCTTTTGGTGTAAAAAATAAACTCATCAGAGAAGACCAGTAGACTTTTCTGTTTATGGCTAAATTTCAGTAACTGGCTAGTAAGTGTACTGCCTGGGTGCCAGGAAAAAAGAAGTACAGAGCACCTGGAAAAAAGCAGCTACAAAAATTGTGGAAGAAACACTGACTGGAAAAAGTACTGCAGCTGTTCTGCAAAAGCAATGCAACCTCCAAACATGACTTCCAGTAACCTACAGGAAGATACAAATCAGGTGCATACAGACCTGGTTAAAATAAATGAAACACTGATGGAGTATATCAACACAAACAACAAAAAGCTGGAAAAAAATAGAAGAAGCTTTAAGCAGATATTCAGATGAGATGACAAAGCTGCAAAAATCAGAGGTTGAAAAAGAAAAGGCAGGCTTAGTAAGAGACTGCTCAGGAAGAGCTGTTTCAAAAAAATAATAGAATTAGAGGACAGAGTTCTTAGGGAAAACATGAGATTTTCAGCCATACCAGAGAAGCTGGAAGGAAAAGACTGCATTAATATTGTGAAAGCACAAATGAGCAACTGGACTGGTATTCCACAGCAGGAGTTGTTAGTTGAACAGGCACATCTTGTGTATGCTCCAAACCTGGCTATGAGGAAAGCAACCTAGACCTTTAATAGTAATGATGCAGTCCTACCAGCAGAAGAAGTTAATTCTGACAAAACTGTGACAAGACAAAATACTAAAAGTAGGAGACAGCAGAATGTTTGTGGAGAATGATTACTCATTGTATACCAGGCAGAAGAGAAGTAAATTCATTCCACTGTTCAGAGAATGTTGAGACGCAGGTGTGCGATTCAAACTGCTGTACCCAGCTATCTTCAAGATATTCTTTCCTGGAGGAACAAAATAATTTTCTGATGAAGTACATGCTAAGGAGGAATTGCAAAAATTTGTCCAAGAAAAAGTAAGCTGTGAAACAGTCTGCTTCTTGTTCTTCTGGTAATAAAGTCCACAGAGAGACTGGACCCGTGAAATCTTTTCCACTGTTCACCTTTATTTAGACAGTATCCCCAAGACAAATCTTCCAACATAAAAGATCTCTCAAAAAGCAAATTGAAGGTCACGCTGCTTAACGCTAGGAGCCTTAACCTAAAATGCGCTCACTGGAGGCTCTCCTTGCACTGGAAGATGCCAATGTCTGTGCGGTCACGGATACTTTCTTCAGGGCTACGGCAGCACCCCTGCCTTACCAGGTACACCTCATTCCACACATTCCTACCCCAAAATGAGGTCAGGTAGACTAATGGTGCCACAGTGTAAATCTTCATTAAGGACAGGCACACCTCCAGACTGGTTTTGCCAGCATGACCCACTGGAACTAATCCATGTGCACCTGACAGTTGGCAAGACACCCCTCCAAGTTATAGCCAGCTATAGACCCCCCTCCATAACTCAGGACACCCACTCCTCTTACCTGGATCTACTTGACTCCATCAGGGTACCCCCCAACACCCTGATCCTTAGTGACTTCAACTAATCCACCATAGACTGGGTGAACTATTCCTGCTCTAATGCATTCACTTAATGATTCCTTGACTTCATTAGTTCTAATGAACTACACCAGCTTGTCTCATCCTCCACAAGAGGAGATAGGATTCTGGTCTAGGTTCTCACCAACATGGGTGACCGCTGCACCACTTGTATAGTATGTTTTTCCCTGGTGAGATCAGGTCATCAGACTGTCTCCTTCAAAGTTTTTGTCCCAGCCCTCTACTCCCCCAGCCGTAATCATGCTGAAAAACTGCTCAAAAGCTTACTACAACCTCCTAAGGGAGGGTATTTGTAGCTTCACACCACCACTCCCCTCAAGAGGATGCAGACAACTATGCGGAACAGTACACCAGTGCAGTATACAAGCACCTGTGCAACTGCATGGACTCAACCATACCCAACAGAACTAAAACCTGCTCCTGAAGGAAATGCATACTTGTTTGGTGGACAGTTTCTGTCAACAGGCTTTGCAACAAAAGGAAGAAACTGTTGTCCAAGGGTAAAAAGGAACAAATTCCAAGCTGGAAAAACTCCCTCCTTAGTCTCAACAAGCAAATTAGATCACTGGTGAAAACCTCCAAAGCCAATTATGAATCAAAACTAGCCTCCAAAACAAAGGAAAACCACAAAGCCTTCTTCAGTTATGTCAGGAACCTCCATGACTAAGGCCAGGTTTGTTCCAAGTTGGTGCTTAACAGCATCACTTACACAGAGCCTGTTGGCTTAACCAACCTGCTAGCAGATAGATTCAGAACAAACGTCACCCCCCATCCCCCTCAAAGGCCCTTTCAACATCCCTGATACTTGTGCCACACCTCACATCTCCGTAGATCAGGTGTTAAAGGCCCTATCCAAGGCAAAGAACATAGCTTTCATGGGGTACTGATGGTGCAGAATACAGCCTGGATACTATCTCCAATAAGAACTGGCTTTGCCATTGAGCACCCTGTTCAACCACAGCCTAAGTACAGGCTTCATTCCAGCAGAGTGGAGAACTGCCATTGTCATCCCCTTGCACAAAGGTGGTGCCACCACTGACTGAAACTATCACCCCATTATTGTTATTATTATTATAGATCTCATAAACAAGGATACAGGCAATCTCCAAGCACTTAACCTCACCCAGTTCTGATTCGTCAAGGGCAGAGCTTGCCTGTTGAACTGGTTGACAACTTTGAGACCCTCACCAAGGGCCTGGATGAGGAAAAGTCAGTACATACAGCTCATCTTGACTTGGCCAAGGCCTTTGACACAATCCCCCACTTGAGCATCATCTAAAAGCTGACACAACTTGGCATAAATCTATATCTCATCAGGTGTGTGGCTAACTGGCTCACCAACAGGACCCTCAAGGTCAAAATAGGCACCTCCACCTCCAGTAGCAGACCTGTCATTAGTGGAGTTCCCCAGTGATCTGTCCTGGGACCCCTGCTGATTGGCATCTACTTCTTGGGATGTCCAGCCAAAGACAAAAGGCCTGTGGATGACCAAGTTTGCAGACGATTGTAAGTTGGGTGCTGTCATTGACTCCCCAGATGATGTTAACATACTGCAAGAGGGTCTCACAGCAACTAATGACTGGTGCCAAAGTCATGGCCTCAAGTTAAATGCAAAAAAGTGTCATCATACCATTCGGCAGAAACACGGCCCCTACTGATTACCACATCAAGGGCACCCCATAAACACACAACTTGTGGTGAGAGACCTGAGTACTCAGGCCGATAATCTCACATTTGATTATCAGAAAAGCCTTTTACCTGGTTCACCTCATAAGTAGAAAGATGGCATCCAGAAAAAAGGAGGTTATTACCTCTTTTTAGTCCTTTCTCATTAGACCAATAACTGAGTATAATGCCCCGTTTGGTATGTACGTCTCCAAACATCTGCTCCAGCTGGAAAGACCACAGACATACCTCACAAAGAGAATCCATGACCTCCAACACCTGCCCTACGTGGGCAGGAGCGAATCATTATCACCCTAGCCGGTATTGTACAGAGGTGATTTGTGTCTCACCTACATGGAAGCCTGGGACCCTGCCCTACTAAAGATGCTCCATATCCGTAAGTCTAACTCCTTGTGCATTACCTGCACAAAATGCCTAAATCTAATATGCGACATCAATGAAACTTGCTGGGCGGACAGATTTGTCTCCCAGAAGCTGCCCCATCTCTGGAATAGACTTTCCATATATGTCAAATAAAGTACCTTGCTGACCTTCTTCAAGTGCAACTTTGATGAGTGGATGGGAAACCACACATTTGTTCCAGGGGGTTCCACCTGTGTCCCTCATTGACAGGTTCGACAGGTGCTGACTGAGGTTTCTTTTTGGGAATAAACTCTTGACTAGGCTTGTAATGGCCCCAGGACTGTTAGCCTAGTAACCTCCTGTGATCCCATGAAGGAAATGGAAAGAAGGAAGGGAGCATGAGAGTTGACTGGAAGAATCCAGACTGCGTTGTAAATGAAGCTGAGACACGATTTGAGAAATGGAGATGAACAATAATAAAACCAGTAAATGAATGTGGAATTACAGTGCAATTATTATATTGCGAAATATGACAGAACAAGAAAATCTGCAAATGGACTTTTTCAGAATTTGTTCGACTTGTGGGGGACTCTAAAGTATATGCCTTAGTTCATGTCATTAACGTTTGGAAAATTTTTTTGGGGAAGGAAAGAGAGAAGAGAAAGTCAACCGTAAGTAAAGAAAACATTTTTCTTAATGGTACTATTTTTGTTATGTATGGTTTTCTTTGCATGCTGTAAAATAAGGTTTTCTCAGTTATTTTTAAGTGTAATGGGGATTGTAAGTAGTGCTGCTGTTCTTTTGTTGCCTTTCTTTATCCCTTCTCTCTTCTTCAGTTTTAAGAAATGTGGGCACTGCAGTGTAGAATAAAAGCCTGGTTAAAAGAGGATGACAAAAGTAAAATTAATGTGCTTTTTCTCATTCTTGCATTGGGGAGTGACTGGATTTAAGGACCTTAGACTGTTTTACAAGTAATGATAAAAACACAGAACAACTCTGGTACAACCAAGGTTTCCAGTTTCAGTTGAAGTTTTAATGTTAAAACATAAGCGCTTTCGCAGGAAAATCTGCTTCATCAGATGCTAATAAATACAACTGAAATATGCTTCTTTTTATACAACTTCAAGCAAGCAAGCACTAGTAGTCACATGATACAAACTAAGTAAAAACAATTCGCATCATAGGTTGTAACTTGTGCTTACTACCCTACTGAATGAAAGAAATGCCTGCAAGCATGCACTGCTATCAATAGAAGGCACTTATGAAAAATATATACAAAATTCACATTCATATATAAAACACTATACATATGTAATACAGTCTTTTAAATGCAACTTTAGATATGACATTTATATATTTGTAAAAGTGTATGTATAAAAATATACATAAAAATTACAAATATAAATAAACACACTTTATTATTGATACACTTAAAAAGGAAAAAAAAGCAAAACTATCTAAACAAGGGTCTAGGTTTAAGCTTGGGTTTAAGTGGCACATATTCATTTAAACCATGGCCTGAATCCTGTGTACATCTACTAATCCATCTGGCCACTAACTGCTTAGTCATATTACATATGTCTTCCCCCCTAATGTTGTCAAAAATTCTGTCTGTGGCCATAAACTTAAAGGTGTGTTCAGCGTTAGTACCAATAACATGCTTGGCCAAAGCACTAACTTTATTTCTCCTACCGATGTAGTAAATATGTTCTTGAATACTTTCTTTGAAGGGTCTGTCTGTTTTGCTTATATAGAATTTTAAATAAACTATATGTTGGCTGTCACATGTGGTGAAACACTCTATTCTGGCCTGGATGTTCAAAGCTAGGTGTGTTGTCAGTGTATTTACAATAGTTGCATTTACCAAGTGGATATGTTCCAACTGCTTTATTAGACTGAAAAGTGTTCTTAAGGGTAGCATAACTGCCTTTTAAGGGACTTTGTGTTCCTAAACAGGAACTTAGGCTCAGTATCTATCAACTCACAAATATCCCTATTGGTAGTAAGAACACCCCAATGTCTCCTTACTATATCCATGTAGGAAGAAACATTGTCGGAATAATATAAAGGAACCTTAAGTTTCATTCTAGGTGGCTGTCTAGGGGCCTGTTTACGTCTATAATTACATTTGAAAAAATAAGGCTTGGCTACCGTTCCCCTCAAACCTGTCACCTCATTGACATTAGTTAGAACATCTGCCTCATTATATCCTCTCTATCAATTCTTGACTCGACACCTTGACCTACTGCTGAAAATCGTCTTCACGTTTATTAAGGCTTGAGGCTCTGAGCACCTGTTTATGGGTCACATTCCTAAAAATATAAGAGGGGTACATACTGTCATGAGAAAGCAAGTGGTTGACATGACAGGGTTTCTTGTAGAGCTTAGTATGTACACCGCCAGTATCTTCAACTTCTACACAAACATCTAAGAAATTAATACTTGATTTTAGAGTATGTAGAAGTGACTCTCAAAAAAGTAGTACTTGTATTGGTGTAACTCTCAAAATCTTTAAACTCTTCTTCAGTACGCACCCACAGGACAAACAAGTCATCCACAAACCTTCTATAAAGGACCACATGCTGACACAAAGTTCCTTGTAAGACATGTTCCAATTCCCAGACAGCCATGACAGTGCTGACGTAGCTGTTGGCACAGGATGTGCCCATAACCACGCCATTACACTGCCAATAGACTTTACCATCAAAAAGAAATACATTATTCTCTAGCACACATCTTAAGAGAGCACTAATCTTGACCAATTCATCTTCACTAGTATTACTGAACCTTCATAAAAAGCATTCGGTGCTCTCTACGTCCTGATTGTTGGGTATAACTGTAAAAAGTGATGTAACATCTAGTGTTACGAACAAAAAACTCTCTTCACTGTTGCTATAATTTTCCAGAAAGGCATACAGATCACTTAAGAAATGTTCAGTGTCCTTCATTACATGATTCATTTTATCTAGCATAGGTCTAAGATACTTTTCCAGATAGATGGAAATGGATTCAGTGCACCAATTTCGACCAGAGACAATGGGGCGTAAGGGTGGAATTGTGCTTTCTTTCTGTAGTTTGAGTCCTTGTATAACAGGTACAGGTGGATGCATTATTAAAAAATACTCAAAAGTTTTTTATGTATAAAATTTCTACTTCGTGCATTCAAAGTGTCACTAACATTCTTTATCATAAATTTTACATGACCATAGTGAATATTTATATAAAAAGCATCATCTGCTAACATAGTCAGCATTGCCTTTTTATACCACTCACTGTTTAGCACTGCAATAGGGCCTCCCTTATCTGCTGGTCTCACCACTATTTCAGAATTACTGTGCAAGTTTTTCATTACTAAATGTTCACCCTTGGTTAAATTAAAACATTTTTTCTTCGTACTTTTCACATTAGAAACTTCAGATGAATTTAATTTATAAATATCATCCAGCCACAATTTTTCAAAAACATTAATTAAAGAATTATTAATGGGTATGTAGGTACTAGGTTTCCCAAAGATGTCATGTTTATCAGAATTACTGTCTGCATCTTTATGCATAAGATTAAGCATTAGATTTCTAGTAAAAAGCTTGTCTAAAATGACATCTATAAAGTCAGAGTACCTGGTAGGAATTGAATGATAAACCTTTATGAAGAAGTCTCAGCTCATCTTCTGTAAATGTATATCTAGAAAGGTTCCAAACTAAGCTTTTTTTTACAGTTGTGAAGGCCTTCTTGATGCTCATGGGATTCATTGCATTTCCCTCCAGCTTCCTCTTCCACTTGCTGCGGCTGCAACCTCATGGGTGTTTGTGTTTCTGAGATTTCTTCAATTCCCTCACAAGTAAAGGGAAAAACAGTCTCTGCTGGACTAAAGGAAAAGAAGAATTCACTCCACAGGTTGGAGCAGTATTAATAGTACAGTCAGTGGCACGAGAATTGTGCACCTCTGCTGTCACTTGAATAGTTTTCCTTCTGGCTCCAATGTCTCTAGTGAATTCCCCTATGCTGTCCCCAGCAGCTGATGTCATCATGTCACTCACTGGGGGAATCATTGCTTCACACATGGAGGCAGGAGTCGGTGGGGGGGACAGTAGAAACACATGTTGCACTCAAACTGGACCCCCCCCCTTACTTTCATTATATCTTGGCTAGGTAAAAACATTGCCAGATTGAAAGTCCTGATGATCCCTGGACATTTTCTTCATTTTTTTGCTTAATAAGTTTCCTTTCATATACAGACAGAGTCCAAAACATCAGTTGTATATTTATCTAGTAACTCTTGACCAAACTGGTTCAAAAGATCATCATGCTGTTGTTTGATAGACACTAACAACATTTCAATTTCTTTCTCTGCTGAGGCTATTAGAAGTTTAAAATAACCCATACTGGCATTAAGGTTAATTTTCTGCCATTCAGTAAGTCACGATCACATTCTGTATGGGAGGGCATTTTAAGAATATGTAGCCTCCTTGGGACCAAGCCTTCTCGCAAGTAAACCTCCAAATGGTATTTCTGATTTTGCTGCCGTTTAAATTTAGAGTTCTTTCCTAGTTGCATGCATCTTGTTCTTCAAAGCTATAATATCCACTGACAAACCTTCATTGTCAGCAGTATCTGGTATACAGTCAATAAGTGAGTTTGCTTTGTTGTCAGTAGCCTCAAGTAAGTTGTTAATGTTATTAAGTTTACCTTGTAAAGAACCCATAGGGGTATAGTCCAACTCAATGATATCACAGCCCTTAGCCATGCTCTAGGAAGATATGGTGATAAATTAAACAAGTAAAACCACAAGAACAGTCACCAGCCCACACAGGTTCCTGAGTTCTGAATAAATCCAAAAGCAAGTAATGATAAAAACACAGAAGAAGTCTGGTACGACCAAGGTTTCCAGTTTCAATTTAAGTTTTAATGTTAAAACATAAGCGCTTTTGCAGGAAAATCTGCTTCATCAAATGCTAATAAATACAACTGAAATATGCTTCTTTTTATACACCTCTAGCAAGCACTAGTAGTCACATGATACAAATGAGTGACGTCAGTTAGAGGCCAGATTGATTATTAGACTTAGGGGAGATTCAAGGCATGGTTTAAATGAATGTGTGTCACTTAAACCCAAGTTTAAATCTAGACCCTTGTTTAGATAGTTTTTATCTTTTTTTTTTTTCTTTTTAAATGTATCACTAATAAAGTGTGCTTACTCATGTATGCATTTTTATGTTATATCTAAAGTTGCATTTAAAAGATTGTGTATTACATATATATATATATATATATATATATATATATATATGTGTGTGTTTTTTATATATATATATATATATATATATATATATACACAATTACAATACAATCCTGTATATATAACCAAAGTAATGGTGAAATGACAAGTCATACTGTAGACCAATTAGGAAATATAACTCATGAATTATGTAATAAGAATCCTGTTGAAGCAAGACATTCCACTAACTGAATTATGTATAATGTATTTAGAACCCTGTTCAAAAGTAAACAAAGCCTACCACTAGTAAATGTGTAGTTAGTTGTGCCATTTCAAAAAACATTTAATGTTTAAACTTTCATTTAGTCCAGGTGGGGCATTAGCATTTAACCTTAGTTGCCATCTTAATTCTTTAACCTCCAATAAAGTATTTCTCTCCCCAAAAAACATATGAACATAATCAAGCACAATGAATTACTAGAAAATGGAAATCAAAATGTAAACCAGCAATACTAGTACTAAATGTAGTAAGAGAGAAAAAACAACTGGAATTGAGATCTTGAGAAAAGTTAAGGAGCAAACTACATAGGAAAAAATGGGAATTGTGGGAACAATACATACAGGGGAGGAATGAAGTTTAAAAGAAGGCAGGACTTAAATGAGCTATGCAGTGTTTGAATGAAAATGATTGGGTAAATTATAAATGATGTATAAAGTTTGCAACTGGGAGTGTGTTAATATGGTTTGTGATATAAAATGCTTGCAACTAGGATTGTGTCAGTGTGGTTTGTTCTCGTGTATGATTGCCTATGTCATAAGTGATAGTTTAATAAATATGTTTCTTGTTTATTCAATTCCTGCCTTTTTTTTTTTAACTTGCATAATGTTGCTTATGTTATATGATACATAGCAAGCTATGTTAGGTATAATATTTGTGAACTTGAATTTGTTAATACATTTTGATTACTTTCATATAAATGTAGGTTTGCCTGCATCACAAGTGATAATTCAATAAAAGTGTTAAAAAGAATGGTCAACCTCTGGACTTCAAATCCCTCTCTTGCGCATTCTAACATGGGAGCTGCAGTGGTGGATATTTCAGGTGAAACTCTGTACAGGAGGTCCCTTCCTAGCACCAACACCCACCCAGGACCTAGACAAAGACTCAGTCTATCCTTTGGATGAGGTGCTAAACCAAGGCTGCATCTGCTTGAGTTGGTGGTAACTCAGGTGGATGTAAACGATCCCGTGGCACCTATCGAAAAGAGTAATACAAGTTCACTGATGCCCTGGCCAGATTTCCCCTAGTAGCATAAATGTCACCTCTGGTCTCCCCTGAAGAGAGGCGATTAGCCTAGTTGGACTAACCCGGTCAAGAAAGGAAAAAAAAAAAAAAACGTTCAGGAACGGCAGTCTCCCAGAGGACTCCAGGAACCTTCAATGTAAAGTGGATGAAGGCCTTCATACAAGCCTTACAGGTGTGCTGTCATCTGTAGAGCTTAGGCTATATGAAAGTGTTCACTGACAACACCTCAGTCATGTGGTACATCAACAAGCAGGGGAGCTCCAAGTCTTACCAGTTGTGCAGACAGGGGACATAGCCGTAGAAAGAAAGCTGTCCCTACAGGCAGTTTACATTCCTTCAGAGGACAACTGAATGGCCTTTCTGGACATAGTCCACAGATGGGATTCACCTCAGATCATTTTGCCTCCATCCAGAACAGACATCTCAGACTGTTCTGATGTCGTGCAGCCTGTCTCCAGGTCTAGAGAGATGGATGCCATGTCCTTCAGCTGAGGTGAAAAATTCCCATATGCCTTCCCGCCCCTTCCCCTTGAGCTCATAGGTTCTTTTGAAGATCCATAGAGACAATCCAGAAGTCCTGCCAGTGACTCCCTTTTGGCCCAGGTAGCATTGGTTCCCCCTTCTACTTCATTTGGCCAAGGGCAATCACTTTGTTATGTCACAGAACAAAGTAGACTTACAGAGAATAAGGGCTTTCTGATTCACCTCAGCCTTCGGGCTATAAACCCGACTCTCTAGAGGATAGGATTTTTATTCATTCCAGACCCCAGTTTTCAGAGGAATTGCTGCGGGTACTCTGGGAGAGTATAGGTATTAGAAAATCTTACATATTTAAGTGGAAAAGATTTTCCGTATGGTGTCACAAAAAGAACAAAGATACTTTTTGGTGGGTATGCCTATTATTCTGTCATATGTTTGAGCTAATTAAAAGTGATGCAACCTACTCCTCCAGCAAGGCACTTTTAGCTACTATCTCAGCTTGCCTGCCTTTAAATCCACAACTGCTGTCTAGAATTGAGGTCAAACAGTTCTTAAAAGGAATCCTCCATCTGAACCCTCCCAGGAAGGCCATTTCTTTTCTCAGAGATTTGAATTTTGCTTTGGAAAATCTTATTCTGCCACTTTTTGAACTGGCAGCTTCATCCTCACTAAAAGTTTGTACATGTAAAACAGACTGGCAGCTCTTTCCTCTGATAGAAAGTTGCAGGCTCTTATGGCAACCTCTCATTTCCTTATCTTCCACAAGGATAGGATCACCTTAAGGTTTAACCCTTCTTTTATGCCAAAAGTGATAAGTCAGCTGTACCTGAACTGATACGTTTCTTTAACAATCTTTTTTTCCTAATCCTCAAAACAGAGTGAGAGAATTCTTCAGTCCCTGGATGTGCATAGGCAGCTAACATTTTAGTGGAGGAAAACTAAACCTTTCAGCAAGCCTGACAACCTCTTTTGTCTCCTTCCAGGAGGGTAAATTGGAAAGCCTTCTCCAGCTGGATTTCTAAAATCCATTTTCTTCTGTTACATCTTGTATGGTAGAAACCTGCCAACCACTGTCAAAGCATATTCTGTCAGAGCAGTCTCTTCTTCAGTTGTCTCCTTCAAAGGTATTCATTCTAGCTCCATCTTTTATATTGCCACTTGGTCCTCTGTGATCTGTTCACCTAGGTCTGGTAGAGAATACCCCATTATCCAATCCTACTTCGCTCAGCATCTGTCAGCTCTGGGAATCACCCACAAAGTAGAATACAGCAACAGTGATCTAAGGAAGGGCATAGTATAGTTATGTAAGAACATAACATAAATGTAGATGTTCTTAACTGCAGTATTGCTTCCCTTCCTCTTTCCCTCATTTTAGCTGTGCTCTGTGGACTCAAGTGGGCAGTCTCCTTCCAACTGTCTTACTTGGACATGTTTCTTTATTGTGATTTCTCTCAGGCCTTCTTCAGGGTTCTCTTTTGGGTTGAAAGTCAGATAAATCCTGTACTTAGATGTCCACTTATGTATCCCTGTACCAGTAGGCCAAGGATGTTCATCGTGTTTCACTGTTGCAGTCATTACACTTGGGGGTTATCCTGCTGGCAGGTGACCCGCAGTCGGCCTGAGTTCCAAAGTCTTGGTCTGGCGTCAGTTGCTGTCGCCTCTTCCCTGACGTCAGTGCATCAGGGGTATAAAAGTTGCAACCGACACCATTTTCTTCAGTCTTTCTTGCCGCGCGGTGCCCGAAGCAAAAGCAGTTCGCAAGTGCCGGTCGGCCGTCTCCTGAGATTTTCAGAATTGAGTTTCAGAACCGAAGTCTTCAATAAAGCTAAGTACCCCTTTGGGGAAACTTCTTCTTGCTCCAGACCAATGTCAGTAAAAGTTAATAATTGTACTTCTTTTGGGAAGCAAATACCTCATAAGGACTTTCACTCTTACTGTATTCCTTGCCTAGGCCCTGACCACGACGTTACTAGTTGTCGGTCTTGTGCTAGATTCAATAAACGCAGTATTAAACGTCAGTTTGATTTTGCTTTACATTATTTTGGCCGCAGGTTTAATTACATAATGCCGTCGGAACAACCGACGACCGGAATTTTAAAAAAAAACGCAAAGACAAAGAAAAGGACAGGCATCTGAGGTCCAAAACCGACGACGAAGCCTCTTCTAGGCCAGTCGTTGGTTTGCCAGTTCTCAGTGAGGCGCTTTCGCAGCCCCTGGCACCCGCTACCTCAGAGCCACAGGCCGTAACCGACAGCCATGTGGAGACACCGAGGCCTGTGGAAACTCAAGGTATTAGGCCTACGGAAACTATTCCCTCAGATGGGTCCGGAGCCACTGAGCAGGCATCTGCTTCTGAGGGTGTTTTTAGACCTTCACAGCTTACAATTAAGCTCACTACAGCAGCAAAGGCAAAGTCAAAAACACCATTAAAGACAAGGAAACAAGTACAGCATTCTCCAGAACAGTCATCAGTGCCAAAGAAACAGATGCTTAGAATGGCAGAAGACCCAATTACTTTAATCAGGGGTTCCCATCCCCCTCCTGACAAAAGGCCTAGGCAAGACACTGACTATGATTCCTCTGACTAGGTTTCTATTTCCTCTGATCCCTCTTCTGATCAGGGATATTCTCTCCCTCCCTATGAGGACTCTGATGCAGAAGAGTCCATACCTTCAGCCTCTAGCCTGAGTATTATTTTTTTGGGGAAACCCTGCACACCATGAGGGAGCATTTCCATTGGGAGAGCCAGGATTATTCAGAATCCAAGAAAAGGCTCAGAGACTTCCTTTTATTGCCTCAGCACAGGCCCCTGGCTATCCCCCCTGTACTTGTTATTGTTGATTATGTTTTCTCTGAATCCAGTCTGTCTACTGATTCTTTACCCCCTGCACCAGTCAAGCCTGACAGATACTACAGGGTCCCTGACTCTCATAAATTTCTTTACAAAAACCCCGCTGCAGACCCAGAAACAATTTCTCAGGGTCCTAAAGGGGTTAAGGCTTCCACTGCTAAAAATCCTGTTCCCTCTGATAGGGATTCCAGAGCTCTGGACAGATGGGGGGAAAAAGTTTACACTTCTGCTACTTTAGCTGTAAGAGCTTTAAATTGCCAGTTTCACATGCTTAAATATCAACAGTACCTCATGTCATTGTTAAAACAGAAAATGTTTTCAAATACAGAAAGTCCTGACAGTAAGGAAATGCAGTTTTTATTGCATGCAGTTGAACAAGTGGGAAGGCATACTCTGCAATGTGGTTTTGATTCATTAGAGGCTTCTTGTAGAGCTGCAGTTACAGGCTCTGATTTTCAAAGGCATGCTTGGTTGAAAGAACAAAGCTTACCTGACCATGTTAAAGTAAAATTATTGGATGCTCCATTACAGGATGATACTTTGTTTGGTGTTAAGGCAGAAGAGGTGTTAAAGAAAATGGAGGATAAAGCAAAGTCAATGCAGACCGTGAAAGATTTCTTGCAGGTTCAACCACCTAGATTTAGCAGAAACTGGCCTTCAAAAAATTGGTCCTTTCCAGTGTCAGGCCACAAAGAGGCAGATACAGACGCCCAAGAGGCAGATCTCAGCCCCAAGGCTCCTGCAGACCTAAACAATGGGGTGCTTCAGCCACCAAAGGAGGCAAAGACAAATCACAACCTTATAGGAAACAGTCCCAATGACTTCCCTCTACAAATGCCAAGCACTTACATTTTGGCAGCACCCCTAGGGGGAAGGCTAGCACTTTTCTCAAAAAAATAGGCACATGATCACCCAGGACCAATGGGTGCTGAATATTGTTTCTCAGGGTAACAGGTTCCACTTCCACACGCTTCCAAATCCAAAAGGTATGCCAGACCTGCCACAAAACCAATGGGCAGAGGCACAAAACCAGATTGCTGCTCTTATGGACATGGGAGCTATTCAAAAAGTTCCACAGCAAGAACAGGGACAAGGATTTTACTCAAGACTTTTCTTAGTACCCAGAAAGGACAAAACCTGGAGACCAATACTGGATCTGTCAATCCTAAATACTTTCCTGGATGTTCCAAAATTCAAAATGTTAACACTACAGCAACTTCTGCCCATGCTGGGCAAGAAGGCTTGGCTAGTTACTTTGGACCTCAAGGAGGCATACCTGCATGTCCCAGTCAGACAGTCTTGCAGAAGATACCGCAGATTCATAGCAGGCTCAATGCATTACCAATTCTCTGCACTGCCCTTTGGCTCATCTACTGCGCCCAGGGTCTTCACAAAATGCCTGGCACCAGTAATTGCATTTTGCAGACAAAAAGGAATTCAGATATATCCCTACTTGGACGACTGCCTTATTCAAGCAGAGAGCAAGGACATTCTTCTAAAGCATCTGGCGTTTGTAAAAAGATTGCTAATTTGCCTAGGGTACACAGTAAACAAAAAGAAATCAGAACTAGTGCCCTCTCAAGAGATAATATTCCTGGGTGCAAGCTTAAATACAACTGCCCAGATGGCTTACCTCACGCCAGACAAACAAAGGCAACTGACTCATTACTTTCATATGATGGCAACAAAAACCCAGCTGCCTGCAAGAAAAATTCTGCAAGCCCTGGGCATCATAGCATCCTGCATTCTACTAATTCCATATGCAAAACTGTATATGAGGAAACTACAGTGGTATCTAAAAAGTGTTTGGACTCAGCATTGTCACAGCCTGGAGACAATCATAACTTTAATTCCCTGCCTACAACAGGAGTTTCGATGGTGGTCCCAGGCCTGTCACCACAACAAGGGCACAGCCTTTCACCTTACCCACAGCCAGGCAGACAGTAACAATGGATGCATCGGATTATGCTTGGGGGGCACATATGGCAGGAAAATGTGTTCAGGACACGTGGCCCAAGGAACAAATGCATCTTCACATCAATCAAAAAGAGATGCTAGCTGTACAGAATGCCCTGACAGCTTTCAAGGACCTAATACATCCAGGACAACTATTAATAAAAACGGACAATACCACAGTTATGTGGTACATAAACAAGCAAGGGGGCATACATTCCTACCCCCTATGCAGACAAGCCAAGACTTTGTGGAACACAGCACTGACCTATCAAGTACATCTGCAGGCACAATTCCTCACAAATGGAAGCTAAATCCACAAGTGTTCAGCATGATAATGTGGAAATGGGGATGCCCAGACATAGATCTTTTTGCCTCCCCTCACAATTACCAAATACAGAAATTTTGTACAAGAACTTATCACTCTCAAGCACGGAAAGTGGATGCTCTATCATTCAGCTGGAAAGGCCTGACAGTCTAAGCCTTCCCTCCGATGCCCCTTCTTACCAAGGTGCTACTAAAAGTCAGACAAGAAAGGCCAAAAATTATCCTGATTGCCCCAGACTGGCCATGCCAGCACTGGTACCCAATCCTAAAGAGTTTTTCTCAAGACCCAGCTTGGCTTCTACCTCAAATTCCTCATCTTCTGACACAACTAAACAATCATATTCTGCACAGTCAACTCAGAACCTTAAACCTGGCAGCATGGCAGATAATGTAGCCACTCAGACTGCACCTCTCTCTAAAGCGGTTATGGATGTCATTTTAGAAGCCAGGAAGGCCCAGCACTAGGAAATCTTATGCAGAAAAATGGAAGAGATTCTGTGCTTGGAACCAGGCACAAGGGCTCGACCCACTGGTCCCTAATATACCTCAGATTTTACAATACCTAACTGAGATGCTGGACAAAGGCTTATCTTTCTCACTTATTAAAATCCATGCCTCTGCCATTTCAGCTCATTACAATACGGAACCTCTTATTTTTTCACATCCTCTACTACGACAGTACCTCAGAGGGGCAAAAAATGTAAGACCCCCAAGGAGAGCACCAGTACCTACTTGGGACCTCAGTTTTGTTTTAGAAAAACTCACACTGCCTCATTTTGAACCAGCCAGCACAACTGATCTAAAATTCTTGTCATGGAAAACTGCTCTGCTCCTAGCAATAACTTCAGCAAGAAGAGTCTCAGAGTTACAGGCATTAATGGCTGTGGAACCTTTCCTCATTTTTCATCAGGACAGGGTTTCTCTTAGGACAAACCCAACATTCATGCCAAAAGTGGTCTCCAGTGTGGCCTTAAACCAAACCATTCATTTGCCTACTTTTTACCCAAATCCCCAGAATAAAGGGGAGAGACTTCAGCACGCTTTGGATATACACAGACCGCTATGATTCTACTTGGACAAAACAAAAGCTTTCAGAAAAACTGACCAACTGTTTACAGCATATGCTGCAGGATCACAAGGAAAGCCTATTGCAAAGCAGACCATCTCGAAATGGATAGGACACTGCATCCCCGCTTCTGTTATGCACAACATGGCAAATCAGTACCTAAGGGTATTATGCCTCATTCTACCAGAGCAGCAGCCACTTCAGCAGCTTTCCTCAGAGGAGTACCAACCAAAGACATTTTAAAAGCTGCAACCTGGAGCTCAGTGCACACATTCACCAAGCACTACCACTTACCTCCCTACTCTAAATCCAGAGCAGGCTTTGCCACTGCAGTTCTGCAGGGCTTGGTAACCTCTCCAAATCCAATTTAGACCCAGCCACCCAACCTCAGCTTTGGGATTCTACCAAAGTATAATGACTGCAACAGTGAAACACGGTGAACATAGTACAGTTGTGTATCTACCATAAATGTAGATGTTCGAGTGTATTCACTGTTGCAGTCCAGGTTACCCACCCACCATCCCCCTTTTTTCATTGCTGGGACTTTTTCTGTACTTCTCATCTCTATACTACCTATGTGGTGTATTTGTTTGTAGATGAAGGAAATGTTTTTTGGGCATAATTTTATCTTTCCAGCCTTCCTATCTGTGGGCACCTGACATCTGGGGCAAGAAAAACTGAAGAAAATGGCATCTGTTGCAACTTTTATACCCCTGGTGCACTGACGTCAGGGAAGAGGCAACAGCAACCAATGCCGGACCAAGACTTTGGAACTTGGGCTGACTGCGGGTCGCCTGCCAGCAGGATAACCCCCAAGTGTAATGACTGCAACAGTGAATACACTTGAACATCTACATTTGTGGTAGGTACACAACTGTACTTTATACACCAGATGCATGGAGTGTCAAGAAGATTTTTTTGGCTTTGGTACTTCATTCGTACATTAAGTAGCCCTTGGCAGGATAACCCAGAAGTACTGAAATACTGCAACAGTGATCAGTAGGACATCTATTGTAAGTTCTTACAAAATTGCACTGTATGTTGCTGTTTGTGCCATGGTTTCCTTGAAAATGTTGAATTTCATTAGAGTCACTTCCCCCTTTTTTGTTAGAACATTAATATTCTTTTAATTAATTCACACACTGTTTTATTCTTTGTTACTTCAGATGATGAAAGCATTCCTTTTTTTTTTTGTCATTGAATAACTTTGTAAATGGCAAAGTTTTCAAAATGTTATGTGCTTCATAAGCAAGCCTCTAAAATTACAATCCTGAAGGAATCATTAAATATGACCTGTCAGAAGTGTCATCTTAATTCTAAAAGTTTCTTGTCTGTAGTACTCCAAATTAAATTATCAGGTTTACTTTTGATTGTATCTTTCTGAAGAATGAGATGTGGATTGTTGTTTTTTAAAAAAGTTTTATTCAAAGATGGGTAAGTGCTGTAACTTTGAAAATGGCTATTTCTGATGTGTCAAAGCTCAGAACTTCTCCCACTGCCTGTCTGTGAGGGCAAAAACACAATCACCAGACAGTACCAGGGCAGCCCTTCACACTGTCAGACAATACCTTTTTAGTCTTCTTGTGCCACAGTCAGAGAGGTAATCTCTTGGAATATTGCTTCTCTCCATCTGGGTGACATCAGTTGCAGAACTCAGATAAGAAACTCCATCTGAGTTTTATTTTATCCCTCCGCCTTTTCTATGAGTACTTGAATAGTGCATTCTCCTGCTTTGACAGTTTTTTCTGATTAGAAATGTTGTATGCGTTTCTGTTTTTGCCTTAACTAGCACAGTGGAGCCTTTTGATTAAAAGTTTCATTTGGAAGTTTTGACAGGAAATTTCCTGATATTATATATATATATATATATATATATATATATATATATATATATATATATATATATATTCTTTTGGGGTGATAATTTGAGGTGTTTGGGTATGATTTTTAAATAGCTTTCTTTTAAAATTGCAATTTTGGCACCATTTTTGTATGTTAAAGATTTCTGATTAAATTTTCATCAGTTTATTTATTTATTGTCTAATACTATTTTAGGTTGTATCCATTCATTTGGACTGAAAATAGCGTTTAAAAAAATCAGAGAACTTTTGTGCATGCTTTGAACTGTTACTGAAATTACCATAATTTTCTCATTGCACTGCTCACTATAATATCTCTACAGAAATAGTCGTTAGATTGTTATTTAGAGGGAAAATAGTGGGATTTGTTCATCTTATTGGGCTGACCATGGAGCCAGTATTTGGTATTGAGTTTGCTAGTTTCTTGCCCCCTGACTTGATGGATTCAGACCCCCCCCCCATACACACCCACCATCTTCCCCATCTGTACCTAAAAATGAAAGAATAAAAATGTGTCAACCTATAGCTTGTGATTCCATGTAGCCTTAGCTTCGGGCAGGCTATTGGACCACTTGCCTTTTGTTATCTTGAGGTCCCCTGGTATTATCAAAGTACCAAGACACTGCATGACACAAGGGCCATGCACACCCCCAAGGACTGTACCATTGCCTGCTACAGGTATAGGAGAATCAAACTCATTGGGTGCAGGGGAAGTAGAGTGAAAAGTCTGTTGCCATTATTTTTTTTTTTTGACAAGAAACATCTTTATTAAATCATCACATGATATAGGCAGTCATACAGTTATATAAATAAAAACAAACCATATTGACATTTTTTTAGTTGAAACATAATGCATCACTTATCTATCCAGTCATTGTCAGTCAAACATGCATAGCTCATTCAAGTCCTGCTTTCTTTTAAACCTACATGTATTGTTCCCACAATTCCCATTTTTTCTATGTAATTTGCTCCTACCCCTTTCTAAAGATCCCAACTCCAGTTGTTTTATCTATTTTAGTGTATTCACTACTTCTACTGCAGTTGGTTCTGACTTTGATTTCCATTTTCTACTAATTGCTTTTTTGGCAGCTACTACAATTAAACTAAGAAAGGCCTTATTATGTCTAGGCAATTCCGATTCTTTGTCATAGCTCAAAAAAATTATTTCCTTAGTTATACCAATTTGCTCACCCAGTGTTTCTGATAGAGTAGTCTGCCCGGGATTTTTAAAGTCTACCAACTCATTACACTCCCAGAAAATATGCTCCCAATTGCATCTTTCTTCCATGTCGCACCTCCAGCATTTACCATCTACCTGAGGAAAAATTCTTTGAAGTCTACTTGGTGCATAAAAATTCCCATGTAAACACTTCCAATAAAAGATCCTAAATCTCCTAGACTTTGTTGTGCATTTGGGAGATATACATATATCCCCCCATTTTTTCTTTGTGAATTGCTTATACAGTCTCTCTTCCTGATCCTTTCTAACCTCCTCTGATTGATTCTTACAGTTATCATGCAGTATTTTATATGCTGTACTTATTATCCCTTTTTTAACAGCAACTTCTGTTTTAGGTTCTATTAAAAACTCTGCCAGTGCTGGTCTTTCTCTTAGGATAAGAAACACACAAAAAACGAAGACTCTCGAAAATACTGGAAAACAACTTTACTGGTGTCTCCTGGTACCTCGGCTAAAAAGCCAAGGGATAAATTTTTACACCAACAGCACATTATTTATATTGAATCACATGATGTTAACCAATTATACATATTGCACAGACCCTTTATATTTAAAGTGACTTTGAACCATTAAAAAATGCTTGTTAACTCATTTCCCAACCTTACATTCTTTATACGCTGTGTTGACTATAATTTATAGTCAACATATATTTATATTTAACTACATGCTTCAAATTGGACAAACTCCTGTGAAAACAAAAATTTAAATCTAATTTACTTTACCAGCATCACTTTCATATATTAATATTCACCTCCAGGTGAAGACCTGAAGGAAATAAAGTATTATAATTAATGATGAACCTGGTTTCCAAGGCTAACAATTTTCTGTAATGAGCTTTCCCATGTTGATGTGAAGGCATAGCCAACACACTGAAAAATAAAGAAGAATCTGAGCCTGCATGATTTGAACAGAAATGATGTGCCACTGGACTATCTAATCTCCTATGTCTGATGTCCCCCATATGCTCCAAAATACGTTTTTGTTAACCTGTCTCTTAGTTTGTCCAATATACCATTTCTTAGGTGAACAATCACAACCCAATGTATAAACAACTCCACTCGATTGACAAGAAAACCTCTGTGTAGCCTTATAAATTCTCTCATTAATGCTACAACCATGTAGACTCCTAACTTTTGAGCATACCTTACACCTACAACAGGGATGACATCCCACCTGATCATCTATTTTGTCCAGCTTTCTTATTCAATAACTGTTTCAAATTCATGCACCTCTTGTATGAGAAAACTATATGCTCTGAAAATAAGTCTTTAGTAGATTCATCTTGCATCACTATGGGCCAGCATTTTCTAACTAACCTTGTTAAATGATGTGAAAAAGGGGAAATTTTACTAACAAAATATATTTTCCTTGTACCTTCATTTGAAGATTGTTCTCCGTGTCTCCTTTTTACTCCCTTACCACCTCTTTGTCGAATTCCTAAAACCCTATTCTCTGTCTTAACCAACAGATCAGGGGAATAACCTCTACAAGATAACCTATTTCTTACTTTTGAAAATTTCTCTTGGGATCCCCTTGTTTCTTTCTCTTTGCCTATACTCTGACCTCAATCCTTGATAAGAAAGACGATCTCTAGCCTACATTTCAAATAAATTCTTCTCCTCTTCCAGTTCCACTGCCTTTCCCACTCTAATTATTTGCTCCCAATACCTTGGTTCATTTGCCAGTTTTTTCTAATAAATTCCAGCCTCCTTTTGCCTATTATCTGTATCCCTAATTGCAGTCACCCCTATGGGCAGAATTTTCTTTCTTCATTCCTGTGTTGGCTTAGCTCTTAGAATAGTTTCTGTTACTTTATGAATGTAGCATTTTATTTATTTTATTTTATATTTGTTTACAGGGAAAGACCGACTGGACACAAGTCCCTTTTTAGTGGAGGCCCAGGTAGAAAAGCTTCACGTAATGGAAAATGTAAACATTTACGTATATATATATATATATATATATATATATATATATATATATATATATGACAAATAGCAATATGGACATAATTGCAGGGCATTATTTAAGTGTTGACACTGTTTTGTCATCATCTCTTTCCACTTTGAATTATAGCTTTCTGCTTGTGATATGTATAGGAGCCTTAACTGTATAGCTTTGAAATACCCTTTCAAATCAGGTAATCCCAAATCACCTTGTTCTATTGGAAGAATCAACTTATCCCACTTGACTCTTGCTGTCTTCCCCTCACAGATGAAATCCTTCATCTCTTTATTATTTGCTATCCATAACTTCTCTTCTGGTGGATAAAAATTTGCATGACCTCTGTATAAAACTAAAAGCACTAAGACATTTCAACTGCTTGTGTCTTGCTATCCATATGCATAAAACAGAGTTTCCAATTTCTCAATTTTTGTGTTATCTTTTCTTTAGTCTCTTCCCACCTATTCTTAGCTACCACAACAGAATTTGTTTTTAAATCTTTACTCCTAAGTACTTCATTTTATCATGTTCCCATAAGTATGGATGTTGCCAAACCAATTTGTGTGTGGACACATAATTTACAGCTGTTGCCTATGTTTTAGCTTCATTATTTTTGTATCCCAATAAGACTTGAAACTGTCTGAAAATGTTACACAGCACTGAGATGTCCTTTTCTGGTTTTGTCAGGTATAAAATAATATTTTGTGCAGATAAAACCAGCTTTTCTTGACTACCATACCAGTTATATCTTTGAATTTATGATTCCCGTATTTTCTTTGCCATTAGTTCCAAATATAATGCAGATAAGAAATAACCAACACCAAAACCAAGTAAAAAATATATGAAGAGGATCACCAAAGGAACAATGCAGATAACAAAAGGGGGAAGATGACACCCATGCCTGGTTTTTGTGCTCAAATTTTCACCACTGATCCCTCAAATATCCTCCTAATCAATTTTATACTTTTATCAGGGAATGCAAATCCTTCCATTATCCTGCTTATAAACTGCTTATAAAATCCCAGCATAATATGTTGAATGCTTTGTCCGCGTCAAGACCCACCAGCCACAGTAGTACTTTCTTGCATTCTACTTCCCTCTGGATCCTCATTGTTCTGTTAATGTTGTCAAATGTGGTGTCACCTTTGCCATTTTAGCCTTTATAGACATAGACACTTTATAACCGTGGTTTAGAATTTAAAGTATATGAGGCTGGATCTGACGGGTTTTTACCCACTTTAGGTATTACAGCCACCACCACTTTCTTTCACGATGTTGGTGCTTCTCTTGTTAAAATACTGTTAAAACCTTCCAGATCGGTATCAGTTTTTTCCCTCCTAGCTTCCAAACTTCTCAATAACACCATCTGTTCCAGGGGACTTTCCAGAAGATTGGTTATGTATCACCATTTTTATCTGAACTCCTTCTGTCCCGTTAGAGGTTGATGAGGCTTTTACTAACCTTGGCATATTTAATTCTTCCATAAACATTTCCATTTGCACATTTTCTTGATTTTCATATTTCTCTGCTTTATACAGATTTTCATAAAATTTCTGAACAATTTTGAGTACCTCTTTTGGATTTCTTATTTTTCTTGTTCTAGGCTCCCTAAGCTTGGCGGCAACCCCTTCTTCTTTCTTTTGCCTGAGTCATGCTAAAAGCTTTTGTGCTCTGTAGTTATCAAAAACAGTTGCTTAACAGCAATGTTTCTAAACCCATGCATATTGTTAAGGCAATCCGTTATTTTCTATTTAGCATTCTGCATGTGATCTTCCTCTTGTTCTGTAAAATTCCCCCTATTTTGCAATACTTTAAACTTTGTCAGTCCCTCTAAATCTTGTTACTTAAACATATCTCTCTTTTCTTTACCTCCAGTTTCAAATTCAACTTTAATTTTATCCCACTCCCTGTCTATATTTTTAGAAGTTTCTGTCTTCTCTAATAACTCCCAAATAATTTCTTTAGGTTCTTTAAATTCCTCTATTTTCAACAGATAGGTGGGAAAATGTCAGTGTGTCATTTTTATTTCATTACCATGTATTTTTTTAGTTGGCATGTGATCTGAGATAGTTATTGGATGTGTGTCAAAACTTTCAATTAAATGCATATGTTCCTGTAAAATGTAAATCCCGTCTAGCCTTGCCCAGTTTTTGTATTTTGGGTAATACTATGTAAATTCACTTCGGACTACTCCTACTGAAGCCCAATCTTCCATGCCAAATATTTTCATAATTTTCTTCAAAAATCTACCCTCTCTGGTTGTATTTTCTTTTCTGGGCCCCCCAGATACATTCTCAGCGCTGCAAATCAAGTTCCAGTCCCCATCTATAAGTAATATTCCCTGCTAAAAGCTTATTTCCCCAGAATTTTATTAAGCTCCATTGTAACAGTTTTAAGTGGAATATAAACACATGCCAGTGTAATTCCCCTCTCTTCCCAATCTACAATTATCCTTTTTATCCTCTTCTATCAATATTGGAGCTCCTCCTGCAGTTAATATAAGTACTCCCCTTTTCTTTTATCCCAGATATTCCAAAGAATAACCATCCCAAAAACCTGTCTTTATCAAATCCACATGTTCATTTCTTCCCAAAATCTGTCTCCTGTACCATAGCTATTTGCATTCTACATTTTTAATATAGTTCACTATTCTTTCTTTTTTGTATATATTTGTGAGACCATTTACATTTAAGGATGATAGAAAGTGCTGTCATTATGTTAAGATGTTATATTTCCCAACTGTTGGGTGTAATGGCTTTTTTAAAAATATCTGTTTCCATCTTTTGTGTTACCTGCATACACTAATATTTGGCATGCTGATCCTTTATACAGTTTCTTGTCATATTCATTTGAACCTATGTCACATCTTACAAAACGTTTTATTTTAGTGAAACCCTCAAACAAAACAGACACGTGCAGAACACCACTAAAACATATTAACTTAATACCAACACACAAAACTATGTGCATCTTCAACTATTGAAGTTTAACTCTCCTAATAAAAGCAATTGTCCCAGACTGACAAACTTGGAATTAACGTACAAGTAAAGTTATCCATGCTAAGATGCATGGTACAGTCTATGCTTGTACCAAGGGCTGTCTGTTTTTGTCTTATCTTTATTCTTCTCCCATATTGGGAAAACACTTGAATGCTGTCAGGAAACATGATTTCCTAATCTTTGAAAGGAAGTATTCTGTTTTTATAGCTCCTTATCAGATTGTCTCCATGGAGACATGAGAAACAGATGCACAGTCACCTCTGCAAGCACTCATTTATTTGCTAGAGGAAAACTTTTTATTCTAGTTATTTTTTATTTGCTTCCCCTTCAAACTTAAGAGATCAAGCCAAGGGCCTTAATCCAGTCATTGCCATATGCAGGAGTAATAAAAAGTACAACAAATTTTCTTGTATCATGCTCTTTTAACCAGACTTTTTTTTAACATTGCAGTGCCTACATTTCGTAAAACCGAACAAGGAGAAAGAAAAAAGGAAAAAAAACAGGGGCATCTGTTTACTTTAGTGTCCCTGTTGCACTCAAAAAAATAACTGAGAACGCTTTACATTCTAGCATGCAAACTGTCATGAATTATAAAATGCTAGTGTTAAAGAACAACGTTTTGCTTGACTAACAGCCGTCTATCTCCTCTTTCCCCCTCCTAAATGTTCTTCAAAGCATTAATGACACGAAGTAGGGCATATGCTTTGGAGTTCTCTACAAGTTGAACAAAGTCAAAAAGTTATATTTCCAGGATTTCTTGTTCTGTTATTTCACAAATATAATCATTTTTTTAATCTCACATTTATTTGTCAATTCCCAATTTGCTGGTTTTCTTCCTGTTGATTTTCATCTTCCAGATTCAGTCTCTGCTACATTTCCAGAGTATACCTGGTTCTTCTAGTCAACTGTTGAGCCTTTTTCTGTCTCTCAAGCATTTTCCTTTGAAACATAAAAGGTTTCACTGGCACAGTCTCTCTATGGGCTTTATTACAAGAAGAACAAGAAGGAGAATCTCCTTGTGTTTCATAGCTCACCTTTTGTTGGACAAACTTTTGTCCTACTTAGCATGTTTTGCATCAACAAATGATTTTGACCATCAAGGAAAGAGTATCCTGAAAATAGCTGGATACAACAGGTTGAATCTTAAGTCTACTTCTCAACATTCCCTGATTAGTGTAACTTTCCTACTTTTCTGCCTGGTGTACAGTGAGTAATCATTTTCCACAAATAATCTACTGTCTCCCACTTTTAGTACTTTATCCTTCTGCCACAGTTTTGTGAGAATCAACTTTTTTCTGCTGGTAGGATTGCATCTTTACTATTAAATGTCTAGGTTGCCTTCTCATGGCCAGGTTAGGAGCATACATACAATGTGCCCTTTCAATTTACAGTTCCTGCTGCGGAATACCAGTCCAGTTGCTTATTTGCGCTTTCATAAAATTAATACAGTCTCTTCCTTCCAACTCCTCTGGTACAGCAGAAAATCTCAGGTTTTTCCTACGTGCTGTGTTCTCTAATTTTATTATTTTGAAACCTTTATTCTTGAGCAGTCTCATATTCAGCAAGCTTTCTTCATTTCAACCTCTGATTTTTTGCAGTTTTATCACCTCTACTGAATTTCTGTTTAAAGCTTCTTCAAAATTTTCCAGTCTTTTTTTTTTTTTTTTTATTTGAGATGATATACCCCTTTAGTGCTGCATTTATTTTAATCAGCTCTGAGGACATTTGACTTATTTTTTTCTTCTAGGTTACTGGAAGTCGTGTCTTGCACCAAAGCTGGGGCGTGAAGTACTTTTTGCTGAACAGCTGCAGAATTCTTCCCAGTGTATTTCCTCACCTTTTGTGATTGCTTTTCTTTCAGGTTCTCTAAATTTCTTTTTTGCGACATCCAGGTATTGCATTTACTAGCCAGTTACTGAAATTTACCCAAAAATATGTGTTTACCATCTCTGTCTTCTGAGTTTTTGTTTTCATACCTGGAGAGCTGAAATTAAGCTGTTATTTAATGTACAGCCATCTTGGAAGTTACTCTGAGACACTCCTCTTGCCATCAAGCTATACTTAGAGTAGGAGTTTTTAATTCTCACTCTGTGAGTTCTGCCCAGTAGCCAATTGGATACCCATTTTAGTTACATAGCCAGAGTTATCAGTTCTCATTAAAGTCCTTAGAACTGTTTCATGTGGGATAGAATCAAAGCCTTAGTCAGATCCAAAAACACACCAGTGGCTAGTGAGTTATTCATTGAGCTAACATTTTGCTTACAAAAACTTATCAAACACTTGCCCAGTATGCAAGTCAAACTATTAGGTAGATAGTTCCCTACCATATATCCTGATTTACTTTTCAAAGTATGAACTGTTATAGCTTCTGTCCACAGTTGGGCAACAAATGTTTCTTTGAGTGATATTTGGAACAAGTAAGCTAGAAGAAAAGTAGAATCAGCTTTTCAGATATTCCTTTTAAGAAATATCCATTAAGACTATCCGGTCCTATTGCTGAATTTGGATTTATTTTCGATAATGCTTCCTTTACAATTTCCTCACTCATATAACTAGTATGGGTAAATCATTTACCAAAATGCCGTGGAGTAATTACTAAACCATCTGCAAGCAAGTTCACTAATGCATTTGAGTCCATGATTATTTGAGACCCATCTTTCAACACTATAATGGAAGAATCATCTAGACTGTAGTGTCTTAATTGTTTAAAGAAACCTGTTATTATCCTTCAAATTGTCTGTTAAGTATACCTCATTATTAGATCTTATTCTTTTAATAGTTGTGAGGTTCATTTTTCTGAATTTGTTGTAATAGTTTTGTTTGAAACCGGAGGGGAATTTTTTATATCCTCTCCACAAACCTATCTTTTTCTTAGTTTAGATAACGTCAAACTCCACCAGAAATATCTGTCACTCTTAACAGGGTATTTTCACTCCAACTGGGACATGATAGTCTATCAAATTATTTATAAAATCTGTCCCGATTTTCACTTATATCTTTATTGTCAAAACTAGTATATCAGTTTCAATACCCTTCTTAATGGACTCAAAGTCTGATTGATAACATTTGTTCACTGTTTCATACTGCATAACGAAGTTAGGATGTGTGAAAACAACCTTAAAACGTACACTTAAGTGGATGGAGCTTCCCAACTCTGGACCTATGTCGCTGCCATTCGGAATTAATGTCGTAGAGATCCAAACAGCATCCAATAAGTTAGTTCCTCTAGTTGCATTATTTACTATTCGAATATAAACTTTTGTCAAAATATTGATTATTTAAAATTTAGTATTTAGAATTATTTAGGATTGATATGATGATTTGTATCATAGGTACATGGATTTTAATAGTGTTTAGTGCTTTGCACTCTGTTTTTCCAGTAAGATGTTCTATAGATTGTTTATTGGATGCAATATTTTTGCAAAGGTGTAAAAACAAAAATGTATTGTTTTCCTAAGCTTAATTATCCGAATGATGCAATATTTTTCTTTAACTTAGTACAGCATATGCTTGTTGCGAGGGTAATGCTGTTCAGTTTAATAAGAGGGGCAGAGTTATGGGTTTAAAAGAAAGGAAGTGATGTATGTAGTCATTGTGATGAAGTCCGTTTGACAGGGATGAAAGAGCTAAGTAAGTTTTCTTTTTATTTTAATATTTTGTGGTTTTAATTGTGTTTGAATTAAACGAAGTAACTTGAGTGCTTCCTGTCGCCTGTTCTTTCATTTTGGATTGTATCTTTTTCTGTGGTGAAACGTTTATTTGTGGACACAGAGCCATTTTTTGCTGAATGCATCACCTGAATCTCCCCTCTCCTGATTTATTGTCAAATTAGCCACAGGAAAAATGTATCTGCTTTATGGTAGCATAGCATCATTCAGTACATTCTGTCCTGATTTACTAAACCCAGCCTACTGTGTTCACCCTAATCCCTCATCTGTTTGACTTGATTCACACATTTGGGTTAAAGCAGTCTGAACTGAATTATTTAAAGTTTTAATCTTTGGGAAAGGGCAGATATGAATGTCATTAGATGCACCTGCTTTACTGTAACATTTACTACAGCACTCATTTTCCTTAAACTTTTCTGCAATAGTTCCATACATAAGGCAACCTTTACATTTAACCAAATATCCCCTTGTTAATACATCATTTAAACAAAATGCATCCATAATTTCCGATACCAAAGGGAAAAACCTTATCACATACTAAGTATTCTACTCAACCCCATGCAAGACAGCACACCTAACATGCAAAGATTTGACAGGATGTCGTCGTGTCTTTGCTTCAATGCGAGACACTTCCGCTTGTGGGGCAGATTTATAGTAAGACACATTCAAAGGCAAATGAAACCCCCACCCCCAACTTACTGCAGCTTCAGTACTTGAAGAACAGTCCCCAGTTTGTTTATTTTTTTTATTTATTGGCATTAGTTTGCGGATAACTCTTGTGTCCTTAAAAGGACATTCACGAGAAAAAGTAATAAAGCAGCAGTTCAGGAAACAAACGCATCTATATCAAGAACATTCCTCACTTTTCTGTTATGTCCTTAAAAGGACAATCTGGTGGTGAATTGGACTGTCTGCAACAACACACGCTCAAGAGCAAATGCACATCCCTTGACTGAACATCTCTTACAAGAACAGTTATTTCTTGTGTACATAAAAGGACACTCAGGAGAAAATTAATAACACAGTTCGGGGAACAAATCTATCTCTAACAGTGCTCTTTTAACAAGCACTCACTTGTGGTAGAGCCTAGCTTCAAGTATTTTGAAAGTAAGTTTTGTTAGAGGTGGAGCAAGGTTTGAGTGTGCATAATAAATGTTTTATGTAGGAAGTAGAAATTGATTGTAGGGAGAAAGTGGGGCTGTTGGAGTTTGGATGCTGTATTGGGCTGAATTGGAATGGTAAGGAAATGCTAGTAAGAGAGGTTATAGAGTGAAGTGGGAGTTGAATCTGACAAAGGTTTCTGAGGAAGAGGGTTCTGGACAAAGGTTTGAGTATTGTGTGTGCTAGAGTATAAGATTTTATTTACTGAATGGCAGAACCTTTTTAGGATCATCTTTTAATAATTCTGTTTTCTGTTTATGTTGACCTATTTTTGGCTAGATTTTGAAGATGTCTCTAGGTTTGTAGATGTTCTAGGGTTTTGTTTTTGTGCCATTCTTGCCTAGCTTTTTTTTTCATTACAGTTTTGCTAGCATGGAGTAACCAGTGTGTATGTGTGTGTGTGTGTGTGTGTGTGTGTGTGTGTGTGTATAGTTTTGACTCTTCTCCTTCTTGTAAGGGTTAGGCTGTTTGGAGTGTCAAGGAAGACTGTGTCGAATCTAAGAATGGCTTCTTCTAGTGGTAATGTGTAGAGAGAAGATCAATTAAGGGATTTAAGAATTTTGTTAAAGGTCAAAATTAGCAAGGTAGAATGATTCTTTATATTGCTGCTGTTTTGTATGATGGATAGTTAGTCTATAGACACTGGTGAGATGATGACCACTGAGGAAATTGAGAAGGGTTCCTGGTGAGGAGTAGAGATTAGTGTTTAAAACCAGGATCCAGTCTAGGGTGAAGCCACTGTTGGTATTTTGTTGTAGCAAGTAAAGTAAGTTGAGTAAATCCATATAGGTTAATACTAGCAGAGGGATAGTAACCTACAAGGTTTTGCCATTCTCTGTTAACATCTCCAAGAACAATAGTTTCATAAGGTATTTTAGTGGCTATCCAATGTAGGATGTCACCTTGAATAGATATGTTTCCTGGAGAGATGTAGAGAGAAGTTATGCATCGTTTTTTTTGTGGTTGTTGACTTTGAGCAGAGAGATTAGAAGCTCATTGTGGTGAAATTTTGGTGAATTAATGGGGTGGGGTGAGTGAGAGCGTGTTACAGTAGAGGATAGCTACTCCTGTTTTTTGTGTATTCTGTCGGAGTGAGGGATAGTATAACCTGGGAGAAGAATTTCAGTAGCTTTTATATTAGCTTGAACGACATTTCACTGACTGTTGTAGTAATTGAGGAGGCAGTGAGTGATCAAGGAGTGAAATTCAGGCCCCATGTTTATCACAGATATTTATAGAGCAATTTTTAGATATATGAGAGACAGTGGTGTAGTGATGTGTGGATGTGGTGTATCATAATGGATTTGGGTGTATATTGCCACTTCTGTTGATACTTTGAGTATTTGTGTAGTATAATGTTTAAAAGAACATTTTGCAGAACCCAGGTGTTGTGCCTGGTTTAGCTTGCTTAGGAATAAATGTTTGAAATAATTCTACTAGAGAAAATTCATTCTGACAAAATGAGCACTAAGTTAGAAAAACACATTCTGGCTTGAGTGTTAGGACAGCAATCACTCCATGCTTATATATGTATACTTTGATCACTATTAATGTTTAGCACTTATTTTGTACTATTTTCTTAATGTCCTACACATGAATCATGGCAAATTAGAATTATAAGTGCTACAGCCTTTTAAAAAATCTTTTTCCCCAACCTGGAAACAAATAGGTTATCCATGCACATGGTGAGTTATCAGCTCCTTTGACATACGAAGTTTGCAACTTGCTAAGGTGTACGTAAATGATCTTCAACATCACTGTATGTATGTAAAGTAATTGTGTAGTATTTGTACCTCCCACATTCTCTTTTCTCATTGAGAATAAATACATATCTCATTTACCCGTGCTAACTTCAGAAATGTTTCTGTTTAACTTCGTATTAACACGGTCAGGATTTGATGTCCTGTATAGAACAGCAATTGCACTTCCTCTGACCACTCTACAACTTACTTTTTTTCTGTTTTGAGATGTTTTAAAATCATGTCATTTGTAACTATTGATGTCCTTCCATATCACTGTTGCAATATTCTTCACCTAGGAGATCTCATGCCAAGGATAGCCTAACATCTGGCCAGTATATTAAACCTTTCAGTTCATATAAGCACCATATGTCACATACATGCTCCCAGCACATGACATAGGAGTAAAGATGATATATGAACGCAGATACTCAGAACTGCTTTGCTGCTAATCTGAATGTCATTATTGAATGTCGGTCTGAACCCCCTTTTGCTGTGCTGATTACCAAACTGTGGTTTCAGATAAGTGTCCTGTTTGAGTTTCTTCTCTTCCTTTTTTTTATTGTGTTATGTTCATGCCATCCAGAAGGAGAAGATATCAGTTTGGGAGGCAGATTCCTCATAAAGACCATCACGACCAGTGTCTTTTTTTTTTCTTTGGGTGCTTCCCACAATCATACGCAGTGTTCTGTCTGCCAAGCATTGTGCCTAAGATTCTGTGCAGTTGCCTTTCCTCCTTGTCCCTGTACCTGGAGAACCGACTTCTTAACCTGTTGGCTCTGGATGCTTTGCTGGAATCCTCCTGTCCTGAGGGCCATTTATCTGCCCAATAGAAGGCCAAAAAACTTAGGCTTTATCTGTTTTTTGTCCAGCTTCCCTCAGAAATCTCTCTCAAGGTTGTTGAAAGCCAAAGGACTGTCCATTGCTTGCTTTTACTTCCTACTACCCCATTGGAGGCCAGCATGGATCCAGCTTCTCTCATGTCCTAGGAGGCTTTTCAGATGTCTGCGCCTGATGTTGAGGGGGAATGTTGGTTGATTATATCCAAAGAACCAAGGGGAATTCCTCAGATCTTAGTGAGGGAAGAGATTCCTACAACCATTATAGAATCATGTCAGGGGTCTGACCCTCTGAGGGGGTTCTCAGCGGATGTCCTGCAGAAAAAAAAGTGAAGAATATTTCCCCTGTTGTGAAGGATCCCCAATGTGAATAGCAGGATTTCACTCAGTTTATTTAATGCTTTGATGGACTTGAAGCCACCTCAAGGGGTCTGTGTTCCTGCTCTTCCATAGTCTTCCACTCCTCTCAAGAGGCCTAGGGAATTGGATTCCTCTGATGAGGAACTGGACCCAGTGGAAGGATTCCCGACTTATTCTTCCCAAATCCCTTTCCCCTTTGGAGTACAGTGCAGAGGAGAAGATTTCCTTAAGTCCATACTCCCATTTAGAAGAGCTCTCCTTTGGAGATACCATTGCCAGTATGATGACTATTTTAAGTTGGATTGTTAAGTCTCTGATAATTAATAAAAGGTGTTATGAGCTCCTGCAGATGCAGTTTCCCAAACCATCTGCTGTTCCTCCTGTTCTGGCTGGCCTTTTGGTTACCCTTTCATCAGCTTCTGTAGCCCCTAAGAAGCCAGATAGGTTTTTTTAAAATACCTAAGGAGTGCAAATTTCTTTATAAATTCCCTTTTGCTGACCCTTCTGTAGTGTCAGTGTCTTCTGACAAACCATTCAGGTTGTTGCCCTTCATCAAGCTGCTGCCTTCTGATAAGGATAGTAGGGCCATGGAAAGGTCCATTTATGAGGTGTTATTCATTGCTTCGTCTTCAGGCTTTGCCTGATGACATTAAGACTAAACTTTTGGATTTTTCTTTGGATAACTTAAGTCTTTTTGGGTCGGTTGCTGCTGACGTTTTCAAGTTCATCCAGGACAAGGGCAAAGTCTTGCAAGAGTTGAAACACATTTTTGTTTCTTCCCTTCCTAAATTTCAGAGGAACTGTCCCTCCAAGTATGCCTTTGTTCATAAGCAATCTCACCCTTCTCCCAAGGGCAAGAAGGGCTGTAGGCATGTGCCTCCTGCTAAACTAACTCAGACTTCTGCCTCCCAGACGCCTTTGTTTCAGGACAAGCGTGGTTCTGTTTGATGATTTACTTCCTCCTTCCCTTGTCTCTCCATCTTTCCTTGTCTCTTCCATATTGGCTCAAATCATTTGAAACTCTTGGGTTCTGTCCATTTCTGCCAGGGATATTTTATGGTATAGAAGACCCTTCCTCTCTTTTTAGGCATTCCTCAACCCCCTTGGGAAACACCTGTCTCATTTCCCAGAGGTTCTTCACTCTCTTTTGGCTCAGAACACCATTCAAGCAGAACCCCCCTCCCCCCAAGGTGAGGAATGGATTTTATTCCAGAATGTTTTTGGTACCAGGAAAGATGGTTGCATGGAGACTAGTATTACATCTTTCCTTGCTGAACATCTTTCTCAAGATTCCTTCTTATTGGATGTTATATTTTCAGACATTGTTTCCTCCTGTTCTTCCACAGGTCTTTCTGGTACCTGTGGATCTCAAGGCTGCATACCTTCACATCCCTATCCATCCTCTTTTCAGGTAATGTTTACATTTCTATGTCTTTTCTTTGCACTTTCAGTTGCCTGCTTTTGCCTTTTGACCTCTCTGTTTGCCCCAAGGATATTCACAAAATGCCTCGCTCCTGTCATTGCTTTTTGCAGGATTTGAGGTATTCAGATTTTTTCTTGTCTAGCATATCTACTTATTCAAGCTTCTTCCCCCAGCAGTCTGCTTCATGATCTCACGTTTACTGCTTGCCTATTACACAGTCTGCGGGTCAAAATAAACCTCCAGAAATCAGTTTTGATGCCTTCCCAGGATCATATTTTCCTCGGCTACAGGCTTCAGACAGTTCACTTGTTGGCATCTCTACCTACCCCCAAGGCACTCTGTCTCTAATCTCTTCTTCCTGTGGCAGCTGTTATGGCCAAGGGATTTCTAAGTCTCCTGGGTTTTATGACTTCCACCATTCCCATGCCTCCTCTTGCTAGGCTTCATATGAGGAAAATTCATTGGTACCTAAAATTGGCATGGCGTCAACAGTGCCACCCCCTGGAGTTCCTGGTACCATTTCTTCCCTGTCTCAAGCTCAAGCTTCACTGGTGGATTCATCAACTTTCTCTCAAGCCGGGGCTTCTTTTTCAAGTTCCAGTTCACACTTAGGAGCTTTTTACAGACACCACAGATGGGGTGGGGTCCCTCCTCTGGCCCCCTAAAGGTTAAGAGTCTCTGGCCTCCTCTTCAGAGGTCAGACCACATCAACATAAAGGAGATGAGGGCTTTGGATCTGACTCTGCAAGCCTTTCATTTCCTTCTTCATCCCGGGTCCCTCAAAGTTGTCTCATACAATATCACAGTGGCATGGTATGCTACCAAGTAGGGGTGCACAAGGTCCTACCGTCTTTGCAGACTAGCTCTTCAGGTCTGAGATCTAGATATCCAGTATCAAGTGACTCTTCAGGCAGTTTATATTCCCTCAGAATACAATCTGGTGGAACACCCCTTGAGCAGGTCCAGCACACAAGCTTATGAATGCATGTTTCAGTGATGTGTTCCTGGACATTGTCCATTGTTGGGTTATTCCTCAGGTAGAGGAGCTACACAGTGAAGTAAAGATCTGTTTTTGCCTCTCCTCTGAATAGACAGCTTCTTTTATTTTGTTCCCTAGTCCCAATTATTGTGGCTTGGAAGGTGGACACTGTCTTTCCCTTGAAAGGGGGAAGTTTCTGTATGCCTTCCTTCCCCCTCTTCTGCTTCCGAGGGTCCTGTACAAGATCAGGCAAGACTCCCCCAAAATCTTGCTGGCGTCTTTCTTTTGGCTCAGACAGTATTTATTCCCCCTTCTTTCTCACTTGACCAGGGGTAATCGCAAAAGTTACCTCACCGGGTAGATGATCTCACACGAAACAAAGGATCTCTTATCTATTCTCACTTGTCCATTCTTCAAATTGCACTGTGGGTGATGGGATTTTGATCCCTTTTCAGCACCTTTTTTTCTGAGGACATGGTCTGGGTTCTGCAAGAAGCCTGAAACTCATGCATGTCCAAACAGGAAAGATTTTCTGTCTGGTGCTCTCCTTGCCATCAGCATCCTCTGTTAATGAAGGTTCTTCTGGTTCTCTCATTTGTGTGATCTGCTTCATGCTGGTTTGACATATACTTCAGTGGAAGCTCACCTGTCAGCAATTCCTGCCCATCTTCCTTGAATCCTTCTCTGGCCTGTAGTTTTGAGGTCAAGCAATACCTTAAAGGCATCCTTCATATTAGGCCTCACAGGAGGCATATTCTGTCTCTTTGGAACTCAATTTTGTACATGAAATTGACCTAGGGCTTGCTTCCTCAGCTCCCTTGCCGTGTTGAACTTTGAAGACTGTTCTGCTTTTGACTCTTACTTCAGCAAGAGTGTGTCTGAACTTCAAGTAGTCAATGAGCTATTCCTTAATTATCTTCCTTCCTTTTTTTCCTTCTCCACAGTCTGCCATTGAGAAGGTTCTTCATAGCTTGAGTTTACATAAACAGCTCAGTTATTGTTTAGATTAGTTTTTCACAAGTTTGAACAGCTTTTTGTTTCTTTGAGTTTCGCTGTTTCTAAGCAAACCATCTCCTGGATTTCTAAGGCCATTTCCTTTTGTTATTCTTTTCATGGCAAATGTCATTCCTCATCTATAAAGGCACATTCTACTTGGTCAGTTGACTCCTCTGGTACCTTTTTGAAGGGTCTGGATACCACTTCTATCCTTGAGGCTGCTACTTGGTCCTCTCTTCATACTTTCACTAAGCATTACAAAATGGTTGTTGTTTCCATGGCCAGAGCAGGCTTTGCCAGCACTATTTGCATGGGTATGTGGAGGGGTCTTCTCCGCTTTCCTCCTCCCAGGCATTCTCTTGAGCTCTTGTACTCTTCCTTAGGTGAGGAATACTGCAACAGTGATATGGAAGGACATAGTACAGTTGTGTAAAAACGTACCATAACAGTAGATGTCCTCTTCACTGTTGCAGTATGTGATCCCTCCCTCCTTTCCCTTCTATCCTGATTCTTGCCCTGTGTTCTGGTTGCCCTTCTGGCCGAGAGGCCCTTCTCCCTTCTTTATTTTAACTTCTGGATGCACGTTATTCTTTGTCCCTGAGGGTATTCCGTTCCTCCCAAGGCTTTTTCAGTTCTAAGTATCCGCATTCGTATGCCATCTTTATGTCCCACGTCGTGTGCTGGGAGCATACTTGCTCTGTATGGCGCTAATAAGTGCTGAGGGCTTTGATATACTGTTAGGACATTGGGCTATCCTTAGAAGGAAATCTCCTTAGGTGAAGAATACTGCATCAGTGAACAGAAGCACATCTACTCTTGTGATAAGATTTTGCACAACTGTACTTCTCCCTAAGTGAATGTCCTGTTAATATAATGGTATTTCCCATCACTATTCATTAAGTTACCAAGTCTGATCTATGATATCCAGAATTTCATTAAATAGCCTTTACTGCTGGTTTCCTCAGGCTGTCAAATAACTCTGTTTGACCAACATGTCACAATATAAGTGCATATCATGAAAATGATACACATACTGTGCCTATCATGAAAATATTAAGCACATATGGCCCATATTGTGAAAGTCATAAACACACACTGTGCGTATTGTGCAAATCATGTACACATATTCTGCATGTTAGAACTGTCCAGTAAATATAAACCTAAAGAAAGTGTATTTTCTGTTGATACAATTATAGTAAAATCATGCTGTAGTCTAATAACACCCATTTGTTAAACTGGTAAGCCCACTGGGCAGTTTCTGTTCAGAGATCACCTGAGAGTAATATCTGGTTAAGTAATTTGCTGAAGGTCACACAGTAGGCAAATGAGAATTTAAGGAATCAAACCATGTACCAATGCAACTGCAGCTCACATCTATAACCCTGTGCATCAACTCCCAGACTTCTTACTGATACCTGTGTTTTCAGGATACAGAAGTTAATTGCATTTTATTAAATGAACCAGTAGCTAAATCATTGTTATTATAAAATAAAATTACAACTAATACAAGTGTCTCACACTCCTAGGTAACCATCCCCCCAATATACAGAGGCATTTAAATATCATTTAACATTGTCTGATGCATCACATTTAATTCTGCAAATAGTTCTGCTGCATTTTGTCTCAGGATTTTCATTTTTTTCCATTGCTTTCTTTATGTAACCCAGTTAACTTTCCTCCCTTTGTCCATAATTAATCAGTCAATCGGTTAATTAATTAGTTCATATTTTCCTCAGATTTGAGAATTAATAACAGACTATTAAACACATGCAGAAAAAAATCTGAATATGAAATCTGCCTTTAAAATGTAATCCTAATTTCCTGTAATTTCAGAAAATTAGGTTTTGTGCAAATTTGCATGTGCATATATGTAAGATGGTCTTGATACAATTATAGCATACTTGTTAGTACTGATTTGATTATCACCCTGTGCATGCGTGAAGGTTTTTATAAGTCTACCCATAATTTTACTGGTGTTGAAGTTCTTTTGTAAACGTCACATTCATTTAATTTTATAAACTGTGAAATAAGCATGAAAACATTGCATGTGGTTTCCTGACGCAAAATACACAGCAAAAACACTTTATCCCTTTTGTGCCAAATTAACAGTTACTTGTTAGCCAGGAAATGAAATGGAGATCTTGTGATTTTACATAACCTGCATCTTTTACTTGCTTTTTACTGCAAGACCAAAAAAACTCAGCTTTATAATGGTTTATCCTTGTTTACCTGTTTAGGTTTTAATTCCAGCTTGTAAATAACAGAAACGAAAACATTTCCTCCTGTTGCAACCATTTGTTTTCTCCAGTTACAGCCGAGTTGTTTAATAGGAGACAACTTTCTTTAGAGTCTTGCATGGTAGTGACCTTTCAGCTTTTTGTCTGTATTGTGTGTAAGACTAGTAACTTGTTTTCGACTCCACTGAACTGTCAGTGAAGCATTTTCTATAGTTTGTGTGTAATTCAATTTCTCATGGCTCTGAAGACCTGCCTATCTTGTCTTCACTTGTCCACCCTGTGAAAACATGCTGAACAGTAACTAATTCTGATAACACACACACACACACACACACACACACACACACACACACACACACACACACACACACACACACACACACACACACACTCACTCACACAAGCAAACTTGTTCCTCTTGTTTACCAGGGATGTTCATCTTATGACAATAACAAAAATGTGGATTTTAGTAAAAACAGCTTTTACAAAAGAAAATCTTATGACATTAAGGAAAAATAATGTAAATTCAGTCAAAACCACTTTTGCAAAAGAGAATCTTTTTAACCCTGGAATTACACAGGTTACCTGAGTTCAGTTAGCAGCGTTCATGCTTGAAAACTCAGGCAAGTGAGGATGGATATGCCTATCCTGAGGGGCAGGGAGGAGAGTGGGATACATACATTCCTTGTTCAAACCTCATATGGAATAGCGCCCAGTGAATTTCAGGAGCGTTCACTTACAAGGGGAGGGAGTTGTGGGTCGCTGTAGTGATACGAGTAACTTACGCTGCCCAGAGATAAGGTTAGGTTAGTTCACAAAAGCTGTCATTGCTACACTACTGGCAAAAGAGCAGATTCCCTGTTGTCTGCCAGAATAATTCCCCCTGTAGATGGCTATTATTGTAGCAGATATTAAGTAGAGGGTGGAGTTCCTCACCACTGGGGAATGAAAGGGTCACATCCCACTGGGAAGGCTTAATGCTGAGCTTGGCAAAGGAGGAGAAAGCAGAGAGAGGAAAAATATTACACTTGACTTGCGTTTTGTATTCTGTGACTAGCTGTCATGGGGCAGAATTTAGAACTAGAACTGAATACATCTTTGTTGAGCTGTTGTTAACTCAGAAGTACAAATATGTACATTTCTTCTCAAGAAATATTTTTTAGTTATAGCATACCACTGTTCAGATGATATGGTTTGTAGTAGTCTGAGCTGTGGTGGGTCTGATTGTGGCTCGTGCTCAGGATTCACTAATGGGGATGCTAGAGGAACTGATGGAGGGCAGGACTGACTGATGCAGGTTCATTCATGGGGGGTGGACTGACCTGCTTCAGTGCTGGTGTCTACTGGAGACAGAGAAAGAGAGAGGTACACAGCAAGCAGCATATAGACCAAAGACATGCGCTTGGCCTTACCAAGCCACATGGATGTAGTAGCCATCAGTGAAATGTATGTGAATGTGGTTGCTGTTACAGGCAGTTGTAGCGGGCCTTCACATTTGAATGTATGCACATTATTTAGTGTGGGGGGGGGCTAAGGCTAAAAGAAAAGAAAAGTTTGCTGCATGGATAATAGTCTCCCACATCTGGTTCTCCCCCCAGGGAAGGAATGAGCCAGTCATATGCAGGAGGGCTGATGCATGGCAGGCATTGGGGATACAGAGGATTAAAAAAAGATGGTAATATTCAGCATTGTGTTGCATTTGAATAATTGATTGTAGAATTGCAGTCTCAGGTACATTTTGCACCAGAACTTCCAAGGGTAATGACCTGAAAGTTTTTCCAAATGTTGTCAAAATATGTTTGAAATGCTGCTTTTTAGACATTTTTTGGGGTTGTGTGTGGTATGTAACATTTACTTTGGATGAAGAAAGCAGCGTAGGTCCAAAGTTTTTTTTTATTTACTTGCCATTACATCAGAAGTAAAACTATTTTCTCTGGGATAATGATTTTGGATTTCATGCTTTGACACTTAAATTCCTTGTTCTGAACAGCAAGAATGACTTAAGATGTATCATTTGGCTTTTAATTCCTCAAGGATATCATTCAGTATTTTGGTGCATTTTCTACTTAATTTCCTATTAAAGTTCCCTTTCTGTGTTTTGATCTTTCAAAGTGGAATTTATATATAGTTGTTTTATAGATAGGTCACAATTGTAGAGTTTCACATACCTTTTATTGCTACAGTCTGACATTTTGTACTCTGTTCCCATTAGAGAGGTTACATGACTTTTGCTCTGTATGAAGAATATAGCGCTGGCCCATAATATACCAGTACTGAGTTGTAATTTCAGTAAAAAATGAAAGTCCTATTAGTTTTTTTTTTTTTTTTTTTTCAGAAAACCAGTTTTATTTTATTTGTAATACACAATGACATGATAGATTATATGGTTTGAAGCAACTAAATTGTGAATTCAGTCTTGGTATTGCTCTGCAGTGAAATTTCTGAGGGTATATTAACAGTCGTATGTATTTTGTTAATGTGGATTTCTTGTTGCCCAAAAGCTTAGTAATTAACTATCGAAGTTTGGATGGTACATAGTATTTTCATAGGTTCATAGGTAGGTGCTAGGCTATTGGCCCTAGGGCCTATATAAGCCAAGCCAAAGGTACCCTGGCTTTCTCCACCCAAGAAAATTATTTTCCTGTGCCACTGTCGAGCAGAGCCACTGAAGTGATCCCCGGGGTGAATTTCCGATCTCCCATCCAATCATCAAGATTTTTCTTGAAGAATGCTAAGGAGGAGCTTTATTTGATATAGATAGGTAGTTTGTTCCAGAGTATGGGAAGTCTCTGTGACAGGAATCTATCCCTCCAGCATGTTCTGTTTATTGTGGTGATGAGGTTTAGGTCCCTAGAGCGTGTAGCTCATAGGGATTGGGATTTCTTTAAGTGGAGCGTGTCTAAAAGCTCTGGGTTTGACATAGCTTTGTGTGTTAGGCAGAGATCGCCTCTGAGTAGGCGATATTCAACGGAGTAAAGGTGCAGTTTTTTTTTAGACGGTCTGCATAGGGCATCTCTTTGAGGCCGGTAATCCTCTTTGTGAGGTATTTCTGTGGCCTTTCCAGTTGTTGTAGATGTGAGGTACATACCAAAAGGGGCATTGTACTCTGTAATGGGTCTAATGAGTGACGAGTAGAGGGGAACAATGACCTCTTTTTTCCTGGATGAGAAACCTTTTGTGATGAGGTGTGCCACATAGAAGGATTTCCTGACTACTGTGGCGATGTGATTATCAAAGGAGAGACTACTGTCCACCTGTGTCCCAAGGTCTCTTATCACACTTTCAGTGTTAAGTAGACTACCACCTATGTGGTAGTTAATGGGTACTGAGTTTTTACCAAAAGGGATGACAATGCACTTTTTGGCATTGAGCTTGAGGCCATGGCTTTGACACCAGGCATCTGTCTCAGCGAGGCTCTTTTGTAGGATGTCCACATCTTTTGGAGTTTTGATTATGGCTCCTACTTTGCAGTCGTCTGTGAACTTCGTTAGCCAAAGACCTTCTGTGTTGGCCTGTACTGTAGATACCAAACAGGAGAGGACCCAGGACTAAACCCTGTGGTACTCCACTTGTCACTGGTCTGAAGTTGGATTTGGAGTCTGCCACTTTCACAGTGTGGGTTCTGTCAGTGAGCCAGTTTGCAACCCATCTTGTGACATAGGGATTTATACCTAGTTTAGTGAGTTTATCTATAATTCCAGAGTGGGGGATGGTGTTGAAAACCTTGGCGAAATCTAGGTAGGCTGTGTGAACCACCTTACCCTCACCTACGGCTTTGGTGACTGCTTCAAAGAAGTCTATCAGGTTTAGGAGACATGATCTGCATTTTACAAACCCGAACTGGGTGAGGTCCTGAGTTTGGAGATTACCAATGTCATTGTTTATAAGTTTCATGATGATACATTCCATAGCCTTGCAGACCAGGCTTGTTAAGCTAATGGGGCGGTAGTTTCCGGGGTCTGTGGTGGCTCCCCCTTTGTGGAGTGGGATAACTGTCGCTGTGCTCCATTCAGTGGGCACATAGCCTGAGGTGAGGCTATGATTGAACATGGTACTTAGGTGGGGTGCCAGTTCATTTTGTAGTTCATGTAGAACACAGCCTGGGGTGTCGTCAGGTCCCATGGATGCTGTGTTCTTGGCTTTGGATGGTGTGTTTTTTTACCTGTGCAGCCGTGATTACAGGAACTTTGCATTCTTCCGGTATAGAGATGGGCCCTTTAGGGGATGACAAGGGGGTAAAGTTAGCACTGAACCTATCTGCCAAGATGTTGGCAATATCAGTTGGTTCTGTATATTTAGTGCCATTGTGCTGTAACTCAGAGCAGATCTGAGTGTTGCCATTGAGATTCTTGACATAGCTATAGAATGCTTTGTGGTTGTCTTTAGAGTCCGTGGCGATTTTGTTTTCATAACTAGCTTTGGAGGATTTTATGAGGGATCTCAGCTTCTTACTGAGGCTGACCAGGGAGTTTCTCCAATCATGGGATTTTACTCTTTTTGCAACAGTTTCTTTCTTCTGTTGTAGAGTTTGTTTATGGCAGGGGACCACCAGATTGGCTTCCTTTTTTTGGAGGATAGCATCTTGGTTCTATTAGGGATTGCACGATCCATGCACTCGTGTAAGTGCTTATAAAGTGCATTTGTGTAGGATTCAGCAGTCGTACCTCTATTGTCCGTCAGCATGGGTGTCGTGAAGTTTACCACTTCTGTCTTAGTGTGAAGTTGGCTTTGGAGAAATTTTTTACTGTGGTTTCCCTAATGGGGGGTGGGGGAGGGATGTGGATGTGTAGGGTGATTAGCTTGTGGTCTGATCTGACCAATGAGGAATTGACCTCTGGTGTGGAGCACCGGTTGCCCATGTTGGTAATAACCAGGTCTAGGATATTGCTGCTCCTGGTGGGGGTGTGGATAGGTTGATCCATGGCATTGGAATTTATGAACTCCAGAAAATGTTGAGCACATGAGTTGGTACATGAGTAGTTTTCCCAGGTAATGGTAGGGTAGTTGAAATCGCCTATTATTAGGGTGTTAGGTTGTACCCTAATATTTTCCAGTGTATTAAGAAATGAGGAATGGGAATCCTGGGGCATGGTGGGGGATCTGTAGCAAGCTACAATTTGGATTGCGGTCTTGCCCAGAGTAAGTTGCACTTGAATAATCTCGGATGCATTATGCTGAGCAACTAGCCTGGAGGTGTAGATATCCTTAACGAATATGGACACGCCTCCGCCTTTAGTATTTCGGTCCAGGTTAGGTGGCCGAAAGGTGTGGTATGAATTATAGCCTGGTAATGCAGGGGTACTCTCTGGTGTATTGAACCAGGTCTCTGTCACTGCACAGATGTCGAATTTCTCCATTTTAAGGAGTGCCTCGAGAGAGTGCATTTTGAGGTTTAGACTTCTAGCATTGAGTAGCAATACCTTCAGATTCTTCTTGCCTGTACCTGTTAGGGTGGTGAATTTGTCATTTGAACCTTGCCTAAAAAAGGCACTATAGGGGTGGCTAGAGCCTTAGCCAGTATCCGGAATCTCAGGGGCGACAGGTGCAGGCCATCTCTGGCAAAGCATCGTGGCTTGTTGATCATGTCATCCCAGGCAGACAGATACTGGATCCCCTTAGAATGACACCAGAAGCTTAACCAATTGTTGAAGTCAATCATTTTGTCCTTGTACTGTGGTATCATTCTGAGTGATGGCAGGATGCACTCAGGGCTAGGGTCATACCTGCCTGGGCTACAAGATCGGACAGCTCCTCCATGTCCCTTTTCATGTAGTCCAAGGAGGTACGTCTCAGGTCATTCACACCAACATGGACAATGACAGAGTCATATTTGTACTTGTTGTGGAGTGACCTGAGTGCATGCGTTATGTGGCGGATCCTGGCACCCGACAGACAGCTGACAGTAACTTTCTCCTTGTTTAGCCTGGTGAGTGGAACATCAGTGTGCCTGACTATAGAGTCACCTATGACTAGAGTGTTGGGTATGTTGTTATGCCTTATGGGCTGTGGTTGAGTGGCGCACTGAGTTTGTGGGCTGTGTGTCATTTGGGTTGTGTTGGGGGGTGGAGGTTGCTTGTGCTTCTGCTTTGGAGGTCTCTGTTGCTTGGGCAGGTTTTTACTGAGAGCCTCCGCGAATGTTTTGGTGGTGTAAGTTTTGAGGACTATGTGTTGAGTGTGGTGTGGTGCAAGTGTTTACCTTCTCCTCTTGACTGTCTAGTCCAGTCTTGGGTGAAGAGAGCTTTGCTTCCAGTTTGGCTATATAAGTGCATCTCTCACAGGATGTAGTGTTGGGTGGTAGGAGGAGAGGGTTGTCTGTGTACATGAAGCAATTACTGCATTGCCCCAAGATGCCCAGATTCATCAGGTAGACAGGAGAAAACACTGGGAGCAGACCCTTAGACATGCGTGGATAGGTGCTTATTTGTTAAACTGTTTTCCTCTAGACCGTGAGGAAAGTTGAGTGCTGTAGTAATTTGTAGCTTATTTAGTGCTTACAATAAGTTCTGAACAAGTGCTGAGCTCAAAGAAACAGACGAGTGCTGAAACAAAAAACTGGCTACTTCTAAGAAACAAAATTAAGCTAGAAGGCTTCCCTCCAACACAGAAAGGCTTGGGGGCCTAGAAGCCTACAAATAGTCCTGGACACAGCAAATCTATATCCAGGTTAGACTACCCACAGGAAAGGAAGGAAACAAGCTGTGTTGCCAGGGGTTCGTTGGCCTTTCATAGTCACAGTATGAAATTTTTCATCTTGTACTTTCTCTTTTGAAGAGAATTATATGACTTCTGCTCAGAATATAGAATAAGGCCAGAACCGGTCTGTCCAACATATATCTTTTCTGAGCTATTACATCAGGAGTAAACATCTTTTATGTAATCTGTCTCTTCAGAAAAAGGAGTTATTTTTTATTTGTAACCTGCCATGTCTAAGCAACTAGAGTAGTGAATTCAGGTTTGAGCTACATTTAAATTATTGAAAATTAAACTTGCAGTCTTTGATGCATTTTGCACAGGTTTTATATTATGCTTTCTGAAAAAGGAAAGGTTTTGCAGTATCATCTTTTATACATGATTGTCTAAATGCAGGGTTTCATTGGCATTTTACTTTCACAGTCTGACATTTTGCATTTTTCTGTTTCTATTTGGAGGTTTATGACTTATGCCCATGCTAGACTATGGCAATCCAGAGTGTAGCTTTACTGAGCTGCATTTGCAGTGAATAAAAAATTTAAGGTTTTTTTTTTTTTTATTCAGCAGAAATAAAGAACATATCATGGCTCAGACAGCATGGTTTGCAGACACAAAAGTGCTGGGACAAATTCAGTATTGAGCTACATTGTAATTCTTAAGGGTCTTGGGTACTTTTAGTAGCTGTAAATTTTTGTTTTTGTCAAAAAAGGTTTGCAGTGGCATTGCAAAGGAGGACTGTTGTATGATTTTTTATACATGGGTACCATATGCAGAGGTTTAGAGATGTTCAGAGTCTCAATCTCACATTTTGCAATCTACTCACTTTCCATTGGGGGTTGGTTTTATTACGTTTTATTAATCTTGACTATACAACACAGTCCAGAATATATCCTTTCTGAGTTGTCATTGCATCAGAAATAAAACGATCCTGTGTATTTCTTTAGAAAAAGGGTGATGTGAAGTTGTTCAATCTCGCCGTTCTTTCTTCACTGATGGGTTCGGAGACCATCCTCGGCTCCGTCATGGCTGTTTAGCAAAGCTCAAAGATTACCAGTAGCTCGAGACCAAGCCCCTTATCCCATGATGCACTGCTGGAATTACCCCAGATCTAGTTTGCTGCGGCACTTATCTCTTGGTTTCCAGCGTTGCTCAAGCCTTTTTGTGGGATATTCTGCATATTTGCAAGTTTTCTTCATTTTTTCTTGTATATTCTTAGATATACTTAGACTGTTGTTTAGAAGTGTTCCCCTTTCCCTTTTATAGCTTTTGCTTCTAGCCACGTTATTCGTAACTTTTTTGCTTCCTAGCCCATGGCCTGTAGTGGTATAGACTAGTTTAGGAGTTTATATTAAAATTCTGTATTGTATTTTATATATGTCTAGAGTGGCCTCTTTGGGGTTTTGTTTGTGATAGTGTGTTTTTTGATCATAGCAGTCGATAGTTCTTCATAGCTTGATAGTTTTTATATATATATATATATATATATATATATATATATATATATATTGTCTGAAGATGAAAAACACTTGAAGTATGGCTTTAAAAAATGTTCAGACTATGGACAAAAAATGTCTGTGACAGATGCATATGTTCAGTGCATTTATTGTTTGGGTGAGGTGCACCTTCAGGAGTTCTGCAGTATCTGCCACTCCTTTTCAACTAGGGTGCTGGCTGAGAGGAAGAGGAAACTTATAGATCAAGGTCTCCTTAAGCACTCCTTTGTAGAAACTTTGTCTGACCAGGATGGGGCCAGCAAATCTTCAACAAACAGGGCGGGACCAAGTCTTACCCTATTGCCAAGAAGCCCTCAGAGTTTGGCAGTGGGCTGTGTCATCCCAGCGCTTCCTGTTGGCAGTGCACATCCCGGGGAGATCCAACGTGATAGCAGACAAGCTGAGCAGGGCAATTTTGTTGCCACATGAGTGGTCCCTCAAACAAGAAATTGTGGACAGGATTTTCTGCAAATGGGGCCAGCCTTGCTGTGATGTTTTTGCCAGCCACGTCAGCACCAAATCCAGAAGCTACTTTGCCCTGATACCCCCTCCGGGAGAACCCCCGAGGGATGCACTCGTACACGTTTGGCCCCCGGGTCTCCTCTATGCATTACTCCCAATTCCGCTGATACCCAGATTTTTACAGAAAGCAAAGTTGCTGGGAAGGACTGTCATTCTTATAGCCTCTCATTGGCCTCGACAGATTTGGTTTGCATTTCTTTGCCATCATCTCTTGGAGGATCCATAGATCCTGGACCCAGTTCCAGACCTTCTGACACACCCGTCAGGTGACCTCCATCCTTCCGTGCAGTCACTGAAGCTAACCGCTTGGCTGCTCCAGTTCCGTGTATAGCAAGACTTCATAATCTTTCATACGACAAAAGTCAAATTTTGTTGGCCTCTCATAAACCTTTCACCAGAAAATTGTATCTTAGTAAGTGGAAGAGATTTTCCATTTGGGCTTCTAACAAGAACCTTGATCCTTACCAAGCTCCAATGTCATCCATGCTAGAATTCTTGACTAAGATTTTTCACGAAGGAGAGGCAGCTGCTACCGTTAGGGTCCAGTTAGCAGCTATATCTAATTTTCAGCTAGGTATTGATGGACTAAGTATTATGCAACACCAGTTATCCAAGGCCTTCCTCAAAGGTACCTTTCACATGAGACCTGCATTATTATTCCTCCCTTTGAACCATCATCTAGTGAGCTTAAGGTTCTGTCATAGAAAACTATTTTTCTAGTGGCCATTACTTCTGCCTGCAGAGTGTCAGAGCTTCAGGCATTATCTATCAAGCCCCCCTATTTGATTTTTCATCCTGATAGAGTATCCCTTAGGGCTAACCCTTCCTTTTTGCCTAAAGTATGTTCTGAGACAAACATCAATCAAGTTATTGAGTTGCCCGTTTTTTTCCCCAACCATACCAACAAATTAGAATACATGCTGCACAAACTTGATGTTCACAGACCGCTTAGATATTATCTGGACAGAACAAATTGACATCAGAAAGTCAGACCAGCTTTTTGTTTCATTCTCTGAAGCCAGAAAAGGTAGACCAGTGGCTAAAGCAACCCTATCTAAGTGGCTTTCAGATTGCATCACTTAAACTTACTCATCTGCTAATAGGTCTTTGTTGCATAAAGTGAAGGCGCATTCAACCAGAGCAGTCTCTACTTCTTCGGCCTTTCAAGCCAAGTTACCCCTTTATAATATCTGTGCTGCAGCCACTTGGTCTAAGCCTCACACTTTTATCACTCATGACAAAGTGGATAAGGCCTCCAGGGACAGGGCTTCCTTTGGTTCTATGGTCCTGAAAAATTTACTCCCGTGAGCCACCCAGGATTTAGGGTGCTAGGGACGCTACCCATCAGTGAAGAATGAATGGCGAGATTGAACAACTTCACATAAATAAGTTAGGTACTTACCATAACGTTCCATGTGAGTTGTTCTATCTCGCCTTCATTCTTACGTCCCTCCCTCCTTCCCCCACCTGGCTGACAGTTGACCTGGAGACTGACTTCATCCTGGTTATTCAGTGTTTCTTCCTGTCTGGGGAGATTAGTCCTCTTACTAGGATATGGTACACGCAGCAAACAAGATCTGAGGTAATTCCAGCAGTGCATCATGGGTTAAGGGGCTTGGTCTCGAGCTACTGATAATCTTTGAGCTTTGCTAAACGGCGAACCCATCAGTGAAGAATGAAGGCGAGATAGAACAACTCTTTTTTTTTTCAGGTGTAATATGCTGTAACTGAAAAGTAATTCATGTGGCTAGCCCATTGATACTTGATAATCAACTGGTGAGTCATTCCAGCAGAAGTCACTAATATCCTGGCTGTGTGACCTTGGAGGATGTCATATTAAGCAGTGTTCAGGGAGTTTGCCCCCACTTTATTCAGCTCAGCTTCATTTTTTTTTGTGAAATTACTTTTGCCAATATGATTTGAAGCAACTAAATGGTGGAGTCACACTCTTCATTGAGCTGTACTGAAATCTCGAAGAGTAAAATACCACTTTTTTGTATATCCTCTAACTGAAAAAAGTGCTGTCATTGTCGATTTCACAATAAAGTCTCAAAGAAGAATGGACTAACATGTACAGTCAGACATTTTGCATTGTGCTCTCATTATGTTAGGGTGGTATTTAACGTTGCCACCCATCTGTTTTTCCTCTGACTATCCAGAAGTCAAACCGATTGCTCGATAGTCCAGAAAACACTGTACAGACACTGTTATTCTGTTTCAGAAAAAGTAACAGACTATAGGGTTTTTTAATTCAGCAGATTTACTATGCTTTTTTACAGAAAAGCATAGTAAATCGGCAGAAAGAAGGCATCACAAATGGAAAAAAGAGGGCGTTCCTTCTAATCTGACATGAGGATGACATCACAAAATGGGCAGAAAGTGGGCCAGAGATGGGCAGGTTTATTAGAGATGCGAGTGGTGTGCCCTTGATCCGGTTTTAGCCACAATGAAAGGTGGCAACCCTAGTGGTATTAGACCTCTGTTCTACATGTAGAATGTAATGATGGTTTTGAATGTATATCTTTACTGAATTGCCAAGACATTACAGTTAAAAACATATCTCAAATGAAGATTTTGACATTTGTGTTTTGGCCCCCCAACACAAATTTAGACTTGTATGTTAAGCAGTACATAGTGCATCTCTTTGTATTATTAGGAATTGCCAACTAAGCATGTTTTGTAGCTGAGGGCTGTCGCATTATTTTGAGAAATTTGATAGAATATTTCAAATGGTTTCAGATCTATGGTCCTGTATTACTAGATGCCACTGGTAGTCTTTCGTAGCCATTTTGGGTGCTCTATTTTTCTGTTTGCATCACAACAGATGCGTACATTGCACATGTTTTCCAGCTGTCAAACTCATACCTAAACCATCATTAACATGCTGTTATGAAATGAGAACTCGCAGTTCTTTTTCAGAAAACAGTAGAGTTTGTCATTGTAAATGTATAGCAAATTACGCTGGCAGACATATGCATGTCTGAGCTTCTGATATCTGCTTTTCCTGTTATTAGGTTGTACAGTGCATGCTGTAAGGTAACCATGCATGTGTCTTGTCCTGAAAATTTCATAAGAATACATTAAAGCAGGAGAAACATGTTGCACTAAATTAGTCTCAAATTCAGGCCAGAATGGCCTTTTCATTTTGACAGATTGAGATTTATGGAATACAGTTGAAAACAAAACTGTGAAATTGTGACTTCTGTCTTTTTCTAGTAACAAAAAATGGTCAAAAAAATGAATACGTGTTATTGTGATGTCATGCCACAGAGACCATGTATGCCTATGTAAAAGTTATAGGGCCAGGTTCAATAAAGCCTAACTTTTATCCTGCTAGTATAAAAGAATTGCATTTTAGCAAGATTGTGCTCACTGTTTCAGAGCTTCCTTGTTGCCTGACTTGGATTGCTTCTAAAACCATCTGGAAATACAAAGCTGGTACAAGTGTATATTTTTTTGCACTTGCTGTGTTTCAGTGATATTTATCAGTTCTGTGTTGCATTTATTTATTTGCTTGAATTGATCACTGTTTCAGCCTGCACTTGATAAAGAAACTCAATCTGTTTTGCAAAGTTTTTGTGTGTTGTGAGCACTTCTCAGGATTAGTGAACGTATTTCCAAGGATTCCTGATTTTGCAGGAACTCTTACTTCTGTTCTAAAGCATTTGTTACTGCACATGAGCTCAAAGCCAGCTGGTTTTATATTGGGAGAGGTTTTTTTGCACTCTGGTGGGAGCAGGCTGCTAAATTCAACCCATCCAGTATGGAAACCACTGGTCCATAACTTTTGTGTTTTTATCTGATTGGCCTGAGTGTTTAACATTAGAAAAGTCTTTCATCCTGCTGGTATAAATGCCTCGCGTTTGTGCATGGCTCACCGTACTTGCATATAACCAAATCTCTCCGGTTTAAATTCTCTACTGGAAAAACTGTCCATATCCTCCCATTGTTAGTAAACCCTTTTTAGAGTCCCCCATAAGTACAGATCCCATTTAGAGCACCCATGTATACCATACCTCTCCATTTTCTCTCCCCACTGTGAAAACAGGATTTACCATAACATTATGGATGGTCAGTTTCCCTCCATTTCTCTTACCAGCCTGATTGACATGGGTATTCTTAGGCCGTATAGCAGCTGCTTCATGTACACTGACAACCATCTACTCCTAAATCACCCAAGTACAATATGTGAGAGATGCAACTACACTAACAATACTGAACAGGTTGTCAGCTGACATACCACTCCTCCTACACAAACCATCCACTTAACACATAAACCATCATATATGGAGGTACTCACCAGAAACCTGCCTAAACACCAAAGACCTTTAAACACAAACATGCTACATCTAATACAGTACTAAGTACACATAAAAACACAAGCACCAGTGTCTGTCTAAATAAGCCCCTAAGGCAAAGCACATCTAAACTACATTTTTTTAGTCATAGGTGATTCCATTGTGAGACACACAGATGCCCCATTCACCAGGCTGGACAAGAAGGTTACGGTCAGCTGTCTGTCAAGTGCCAGGATCCATCAGATCACACATGCTCTCAAGTCTCTCAACAGCAAGTAATGTTATGACTCCGTCATAGTTCATGTTGGTGTGAATCACTTGAGATATGCCTCACTGGACTATACGAAGAGAGACATGATTGAGCTCTCTGAATGTGTCCCAGACAGGTATGTCCCTAGCCTTGAGCAACATTCTTCCCTCACCTAGGGTGATACCACAGTATTAACAAAAATTGATCGACTTCAACAAGAGGCTTAGTTTCTGGTGTCATTCTAAGGGGATCCATTTCCTGTCAGCCTGGGATGACATATGTGTAGATCACACTTCTTTGCAAGAGATGGGCTTCACCTTGTAGGCTTTCGGTTACTGACTAAGGCACTTGCCTCCCCCATAGAGCCTTTTTAGGCACGGTCTCAGGAACAAAATTTCTGATGTGAAAATATCACAAATAAATTAATGGTTATGCTGTTAAATGCTAGGAGCTTAAATCAGTAACTGCACTCTGGAAGCACTTCTTGCCCTGGAGGATGTTAACATCTGTGCCGTCACAGAAACTTGGTTCAGGGTTGCAGAGAGTACCCTGGCCTTGCAAGGCCATAATGCCTTCCACACTTTTAGACTACAAAATGATCGTGTGAGAACCAAAGGAGGATGAGTATCTATCTTCATCAAAGATAAATATACTTCTAGACTGGTCAGACAGGAAAACTCCATGGAGTTGCTCCAAGTTCAACTAACTGTGGGTAAGAACCCCCCCTTCGAGTCATCATTACCTATAGGCCTCCTTCAATGAGCCAGGATACCCATGCTGCTTATTTGGACCTACTTGAATCAGTCAAATTACGACCAAACACTTTAGTCAATGGGTGATTTTAATTATCCCTGCATTGACTGGGAAACAGATGATTATTCTGAAAATCATTTGAACAATCCATGCCTACTTCTGGTAAACAGAGCACAAAGAATAAATGACAGGAGGGAATCAACATTAACAAAACACATGGATTTATTTACTTGTATACCCCCCTCCACCCATCCTGACACTATATCTTTAACTCTGTACCAGATGCAGGAACTTTACAGTCATATTCTAACCTTACAAACAATAGATCTGATGTTGTCTATATTTGTCTGATTCAACATTTGTGTTGTTGGATCCAATCTGATCCAGCCTTGGCGCCTTCTACCAGAGCTTTGGATCCAAGACACTGACTCCTCCCCACCCTCATTTCCATCCTTCTGCCTGATTTACCTCGGATCTCATTTGCCAGTACTTTTCCTTTAATGGGGCAGCATCTTTTTTTCATGTGATTTTAATGTTGTCTTTGTTGTCAGAATGCTACTCATTGTATGACATGTTGGTACTGCTTATTTTACAGTCCTGTTCTGCTTAACCTGTTCAGTGAAGCGAAGTAATGTTTTAAGAGTCCCTAAGTTTGGTTTTGTCCCCCCTTATTTTCAGCTGTCAAGAACTCTTGTTGTTGTTCTACTCTTGACCTTTGCCGTAATCTTTATTGTTTTTGCTCCTCTGGACAGCAATAGCTATGGCTTTGATGTCATCTGAAACAACCAAATACAATAAATAAATAAAATTAGGAAATAAATGAAAAAGTGCTTACATTGTAATTTAACCACTTAAATGTGGTTCAGTGGGAAAGTCTGGTTATTCTCGATACATCGGAAGGAGAATGCGTCCATAAACACTTGCAATGAACATAGTTGACAGTGCTAATGCTGAATAATCATACTTATCTCAACTGTGTCTGATTTCGCAAGATTTTTCCTGCTCCTGATAAAATAAATGATTAAGTAATACATCAATAATGCCAAGCATTACAGTTTCATTTTTCTTTTTGGTTCAGAAAATAAACGATGCACCAATTGTTGGTCTTGGTGACTGTAAGTTACAGCACAATATTTAAAATGCTTCCGCTTATTATAACATAGGTTGTGCTGCAATGTTTGAGCAATAAAGATGAGAATGACTAGAATGAAAAAAGTGTACCCTGTAAACAGAAGGTGAAAATGCTATGTTAAAGGTAAGACTTACAAGTCATTTAGCTTTGAAATATGACAGCACCTAACATTAATAAAGCGTTTTCGCCTACGGGTTACACTTGGTGCCTTTGTTGTCTTCTTGTGATCCCATTGCTGCTGAGTTCTCTGATTGGTACTTTGTACAAAGAGACGTACTTTTCCCAGGGAATCATAATAATCCGGGAATGTTAAAAACAAATTATTCAAATTAATGATGGGATGGGGTGGGAGGTACTGTTTAAGCAAAAGGGAGAGTCAGACGCCCTGCAAAGCTAAAACATTGAAATTGAAGGAAAACAGAACATAAGATGAACAAGCTGTTGCCCCATTAATGGAAAAGTAGCCATTTGTCTCCTGTACATCCAGTCATGTTTCTGAGAGTTGTTGTCTTCACAATAAGTGAAAGCCAGTTGTTCAATCTTTTAACTTCTCACTTTAGATTTTTGCATTTAGGATAGTGTAGTTTGCATTTTATGGTAAATTTGGTGTTTAGGTTGTGTTTTAAGTCCTTAAGACTGTTTCTGAGTGTTTTTTCACAAAGAACTGTCTAGTAGTGCTAGCTGGTAGTGCTAGTTTTTGCATTTGTGTTGATTAGAGAGTGCTTTCTCATCCTTTTTAGAATTGTGTAAATATATGTATGTACAGTGGATATAAAAAGTTTACACACCCCTGTTAGTGCCAGGTTTTTGTGATATAAAAAATGAGGCCACAGTAAATCATTTCAAAACTTTTCCCACCTTTAATGTGACCTATAACCTGTTTAGTTCAATTGAAAAACAAGCAAATCTGTTAGGAAAAAATATATATTAAAACTTCAAAAGAGACCACAGCTCTGTCTCTTGTGAGTCAGGCAGACATTAGAACTGATCAATTAAGGACATAAGATAGAAGAGGTCACTTATGGTTAATCATTTGTGAACTGAGGGAGGGGTGGAGCTAGGAACTAAACCTTCTATTTAAGGGGTAAAATAAAACGTTTCAGAACTTTATTAGAAAGGCTCACGCAGACTCTGCTACACTTTGCTGTGAAGGAAAGGTTAGTTTGCTTTTTATTTGTTGTATTTTGTATTACTTTATTGCCTTTTTATATTTTGAATACTGTGATTTGTTTTCTTTACCTTGTGTTTTACTTGTATTCTGCTTTTAATTGCATATTAAGACTTCAAAAGAGACCACAGCTCTGTTTCTTGTGAGTCAGGCAGAAATTTTCTTCCCCCCCCCCACCTGTTTACTGTCATGTTATATACCACTGTCTTTCTAGTTGCCTGCCTCTTATGTTAATTTGACCATACATCTCATTTCCTCTCTGCTTTCACTGGCTTGTGTGAGTACCCACAAAATTATCATTTTGTGAAATCACTCCCCTTCAGCTATGTAAATTTATTGGCCATCCTGATGTATTCCATAGTACCAGAATACAAAAGTGACCACCCCCTTTCAATCTATCTTGCTGTTTTAAAAATAGTTACTCTCTACTAAAACGTAACTTTTTAGACATGTAAAACTTAAGTTACCAACTTTCACATCTAACTCATCTAGTGCACACTGCGGTGTTTAGGATTAACCATTTTATTTCCCATCTTACCTTTAAGCATCCCTGTGACTAGCACTTGCTCTAATACCTGCTGGAAAGCACTAGGAAGCCTTAAACTGATACAAGCACTCAACTCTCCTTGTTAATAAGGAGAAATTAATGGTACGTACTAAGCCTATAATTGCAGAGTACCTTGCTAAGGCAAGGGAAAACAGCTTCTGTACTTTGCAAAAAAAAAGCACCAAACCAGACATGTCCAAGGGTCAGCTTCCATTGATTTCTCCTGTCCACATGGTGAATCTGGGCATACTGGGGTAGTGCAGCAATTGCCTCATGTACACAGACAACCCTCTCCTCGTACCACCCAACACTACAAGCTGTGAGAGATGCACTTACATAGCCAAACTGGAAACAAAGCTCTCTCCACCCAAGACTGTGATAGACAGTCAAGAGGAGAAGGTTAACACCCACACTACACCTCAAGCAACACAGTCCTTCTAAACCCACAACCACCACACATAGCAACATTAAATCCACATATGCGGAGGCCCTTAACTGTAACCTGCCCAAGCAACAAGGACCTCCGAAGCTGAAACTCAAACAAACACCAATCACAACCAAAGTGTCATATAGCTCACAACACCAGTGTGCCACCCAGCAACAGCCCCTAAGGCAAGACAATGGACCTAACACTTCAGTCATAGGTGACATTATAGTCAGGCACACTGATGTCCCACTCACCAGGCTGAACAAGGAGAAAATTGCAGTCAGCTGCCTGTCGGGTGCCAGGATCCACCACATAACGCATGCACTCAAGTCACTCCACAACAAGTACAAATATGACTCTGTCATTGTCCATGCTGGAGTGAATGACCTGAGACGTACCTCCCTGGACTACATGAAAAGAGACATGTAAGAGCTCTTGAATCATGTGGCCCAGGCAGGTATGGCCCTAGCCCAGAGTAGCATCCTGCCTTGGCCCAGAATGATACCACAGTATAAGGACAAAATGATTGACTTAAACATTTGGCTAAGCTTCAGGTGTCATTCAAAGGGGATCCCGTATCTGTCTGTCTGGGATGACATGATTGACAGACCACGATGCTTTGCCAGAGATGGTCTACACCTGTCGCCCCTGGGATTCGGGTTACTGGCTAAGGCTGTTGCCACCTCTATAGTGCCTTTTTTAGGCAAAGCTCAGAGGACAAAACCACCACAGTAACCGGTACAAGCATGCAAATTCTGAAGGTAATGCTACTCAATGCTAGAAGTCTAAACCTCAAAATGCACTCTCTCGAAGCACTCCTTAAAATGGAGAACATCGATATCTGTGCAGTAACTGAGACCTGGTTCAAGGCTCCAGAGAGCACCCCTGCAATACCAGGCTACAACTCTTGCCACACTTTTCGGCCACCTAACCAGGACCTAAACACTAAAGGTGGAGGAGTGTCCATATTCACACCACCAGGCTAGTTGCCCAACACAGTGGGTCTGAAATTCTCCAGGTGGAACTAACACTAGGTAAGACTGCAATCCAAATTGTAGCTTGCTACAGATCCCCACTATGCCCCAAAATTCTCACTACACCTTTCTAAACATATTGGAAAATATTAAGATACAACCAAACACCCTAATACAGGGTGATTTCAACTACCCTGCCATTAACTGGGAAAACTACTTATGTAACAACACCTTTGCCCAACGCTTCTTGGAATTCATAAATTCCAACGCCCTGGATCAACTAATCCATAGTCCCACCAGGGGCTCCAATATCCTAGACCTGGTCATTACCAACTTGCCAACATGGGAAATCGATGCTCCACACCTATGGTCACCCCCTCATTGGTAATGTTTGACTATAAGCTAATCACCCTTAACGTCCACATCCCACCCCCACCCCCAGTAAGGAAACTTCCATAAAAAACTTCTCCAGAGCCAACTTCATGCTACTCAAGTCAGAAGTGACAATCGTCATGACACCCATGCAGACGGGAACTGAAAGTTTGACTGCTGAATCCTACACTAAGGGCACTGTACAAGCACATCCACTCATGCATGAATCGTGCCATCCCAAATAGAACCAACATGCTCTCCTCCAAAAAAAGGATGCCAATCTGGTGGTCCCCTGCCATAAACAAGCTTTAAAACAAAAAGAAGAAACTGTTACAGAAAAGCAGAAAGTCCCAGGATGCAAAAAACTCCCTTACCAGCCTCAGTAAGAAGCTGAAATCTCTCATAAAATCCTCCAAAGCTAGTTATGAAAATAAAATTGCCAAAGATTCCAGACACAACCACAAGGCATTCCATAACTATGTCGAGAATCTAAATGGCAATGCTCAGATCTTCTCTGAGCTACAACAGAGTGGTATTAAATATACTGATCCCTAGGATATTGCCAGTATCCTGGCAGATAAATTCACTGCCAAATTCACCCCCCTCTCACCCCCTAAACGGCCTATCTCAATACCGGAAGATTGCCAAATTCCAGTAATAATGGCCACACAAGTAAAAAATGCACTCTCGAAAGCTAAGAATACAGCATCCGTGGGACCAGATGACATCCCGGGCTGCGTACTACATGAACTACAAAATGAACTGGCACCTCACCTAAGTGTCATGTTTAATCATAGCCTCACCTCGGCTTCGAGTGGCGCACAGCTACAGTTATCCCACTCCACAAGGGGGGACCTACCTTGGATCCTGGGAACTACCGCTCCATCAGTCTGACAAGCCTGGTCTTCAAGGCCATGGAACGTATTATCATGGAACTTATAAACAAAGGCATTGGCAACCTTCAAACACAGGACCCCACCTAGCTTGGGTTTGTGAAGGGCTGATCTTATCGCCTGAACCTGATTGACTTCTTTGAATCAGTCTCCAGAGCTGTGGACGAGGGTAAGGCAGTCCACACAGCCTATCTGGACCTCGCCAAGGCCTTTGACACCATCCCCACTCTGGAATCATAGATAGACTTACTAAGCTGGGCATTAATCCCTACTTCACTTGGTGGGTTGCCAAATGGCTTGCGGACAGAACCCACACTGTAAAAGTAGCCTACTCCAAATCCAGCTCCGGACAAGTGGAGTACCTCAGGGTTCAGTCCTGGGACTGCTCTTGTTTGGCATCTACTTCTCTGAAATACAGGCCAACACTAAGGGACTCTGGCTAACAAAGTTCACAGATGACTGCAAGCTGGGAGACATTATTGAATCCCCAAATGATGTGAATACTCTACAGAAGGGCATTACAGAAACAGATGCTTGGTGCCAGAGCCGTGGGCTCAAGCTCATTGCCAAGAAATGTATAGTTATCCCCTTTGGGAAAAAACATGTACCCATGAATTACCACATAGGTAGCAGTACACTAAACACCGAAAGTGTGGTAAGAGACTTAGGGACACAGGTGGACAGTAGTCTCCCCTTCAATAACCACATTGCCACAACAGTCAGGAAATCCTTCTATATGGCACACCTCATCACTAAGCGCTTTTCATCCAGAAAAAAGGGAAGTCATTGTCCCACTGCACTCATCCCTCATTAAACCCGTTGTAGAATACAATGCCCCGTTTGGTATGTACCTCTCAAGACATCTGCAAGAACTAGAAAGGCCGCAGAAATACCTCACTAAAAGAATCACAGGCCTAAAGCAGATGCCCTACACTGACTGCCTTAAAAAAACTCCAGCTGTTCTCTGTCGCATATTGTCTACCGATCTCTGCTTACATAAAAGGCCATGTCAAACCCAGAGCTGTTGGACATGCTACACTTAAAGAAATCCCAATCCCTCAGAGCCACATGCTCCAGGGATCTAAACCTTGTCATCACAATAAACAAAATATGCTGGAGGGATGAGTGCTTGACCCAGAGACTCCCCAGACTCTGGAATAGACTGCCCATACATGTCAAGCAGAGCACCTCTTTGGCCCTCTTCAAACGGAGCCTTGACTATTGGATGGGAGAAAAGAAATTCACCCCGGGGTTCACGTCAGTCGCCCTGCTAGACAGGGGTCCAGGGAAGTAAATAGTGTGGGAAGAAATAGCCAGGGAATTGTTATGGCTAGGCTTGTATAGGCCCTAGGGCCAATAGCCTAGTGTACTAACCTATAAAAAATAAAAAAAACGTACCATACCCTGGTTGCATAAGTGTGCACACCCTTAAACTAATACTTTGTTGTGTGTGCACACCCTTAAACTAATACTTCGTTGAAGCACCTTTTTATATAATTACAGCATTCAGTCTTCTTGGATAGGAGTCTATCAGCATGGCACATCTTGACTTGGCAATATTTGCCCACTCTTCCTTGCAAAAGCACTCCAAGTCTGTCAGATTGCGAGAGCATCTCTTGTGCACAGCCTTCTTCAGGTCACCCCACAGATTTTCTATTGGATTTAGGTCTGGGCCATGGCTGGGCCATTCCAAAACTAATTTTCTTCTAGTGAAGCCATTCTTTTGTTGATTTGGATGTATGCTTGAGGTCATGGTCGTATTGAAAGGTGAAATTCCTCTTCGTCTTCAGCTTTCTAGCAGAAGCCTGAAGGTTTTGGGCCAAAAGTGACTGGTATTTGGAACTGTTCATAATTCCCTCCACCTTGACTAAAGCCCCAGTTCCAGCTGAAGAAAAGCAATACCAAAGCTTTGATACTGCCACCACCATGCTTCATTGTGGGGATGGTGTTCTTTGGTGATGTGAAGTGGTGTTTTTGCACCAAACATACCTTTTGGAATTGTGGCCAAAAAGTTCAACCTTGGTCTCATCAGACCATAACACATTTTCCCACATGCTTTTGGGAGACCTAATGTATTGTTTTGCAGATTTTAGCCTGGCCTGGATGTTTTTCTGTGTAAGAAAAGGCTTTCATCTTGCAACCCTACCCCATAGTCCAGACATATGGAGAATACACAAGATTGTTGTCACATGTAGTATGCAACCAGTACTTGCCAGAAATTCCTGCAGCTCCTTCGGTGTTGCTGTAGGTCTCTTGACAGCCTCCCTGGCCATTTTTTTTTCTTGTCTTTTCATCAGTTTTGGAGGGACGTCCAGTTCTTTGCAACATCACTGTTGTCCCATATTTCTCCACTTTTTGATGTCTGTCTTCATTGTGTTCCATGGTATATCCAATGCTGTGGAATTTTTTTTGTACCTTTCTCCTGACTGTTACCTTTAAACAATGCGATCCCTTTTTATGCTTTGTAAGCTCTCTCTGAACCATGGCTTTTGCTGTAGCAGGCAACTGAGTAAATGTCAGGAAAATCCTACTAGGACAGCTGAGCTTTATTTGAGGTTAATTAGAATCTCTTTAATTGATGGCAGGTATGTACCCAAGAAGACTGAATTCTATAAATAAATCAAAAGGTTCTTCAACAAAGTATTAGTTTAAGGGTGTGCACACTTATGCAACCAGCGTATGGTATGTTTTTTTATTTTTTATAATTTTTCCTCTAACAGATTTGTTTGTTTTTCAATTGAATTGTACAGGTTATAGGTCACGTTAAAGGTGAGAACAGTTTTGAAATGATTTATTGTGGTCTCATATTTTTATATCACAAAAACCTGGCATTTTAACACTTTTTATATCCACTGTGTGTATTTATTTATATATATATATATATATATATATATATATATATATATATGTGTGTGTGTATATATATATATATATATATATATATATATATATATATATATATATATATATATAGTTACACTTCAGAAGATCAAGCGGCTGAAATATCGATATTTTCAGAAGATCGATCTTCTGAAACTGTAAAAAAAATAAATAAATAAAATAAAAGATGTTACTGCAGGGGGCAAGCCCCCCTGCACACCCCCCTACTTTAAACATACCAACTCCATACAGCACGGAATGGGAAATGTTCCTATTCTTTGCTGTAGTGCGATCTCAGAGTTGGTATATTTAAGTAGGGGGTGTGTGGGGGCACAGCCCCTCCCCCCCTGCAGTAACATCTTCTTCCCCCCTTTTTACAATTTCAGAAGATCGATCTTCTGAAATATGGTCTTGACCATATGATCTTTGATATTTCAGCCGTTCGGTCTTCTGAAGTATAACGATATATATATATATATATATATATATATATATATATGTGTGTGTGTGTGTGTGTGTGTGTGTTTGTTTGTCTTTTCGGCTTTTCCCGGTTAGGAGTGGCCACAGCGGAACTCTGGTCCGCTAATGATTGGCAGTAGATTTTTATGGTGCCGAATTGCCAGCCCAACTCCCAACCTTCAGCGAAGGCACGCCCATTCACGCATGTCTTTCGGAGGCCACTAGTCCGTGGGGAGGACATTCAGACTCCACACAGGAGGCACTCCAGCCGAGAATTGAACAGGAGAGCCTCTTGCTGTGAGGCAACCATGCTACCGCTATGTGTGTGTGTGTGTGTGTGTGTGTGTGTGTAGAAACTTAAAATTAGAGTTAGACTTCTATTTACGTAGTAATATATAGTTTTATTTTTACATTGTTTTCTAATGTGTGACTAGCTCTCAGACTTCAAGAAGTGTTCAACCTATGGGCACAAGATTCCTCCTCAAGAGCCCCACTCCCTTTGTGGGTATTGTTTGAATGCATCTCACCTTCAGGTGAACTGCGATATCTATGCTACCTTTGGATCCAGAACCATCCAAGGCAGGAGAGAAGGGCTAATAATTAAGAGTTTGCTTCCTCCACAAACAGGATCCTCCGCTATGTCATCTGAAGTAAGACATCATCTGCTTTTCCTAATGAAGAGAAGGAAGGAACGAACAAAATAAAAACACAGAGAGAAGTCTGTAGAAAAATGGACGATAAGAAGTGAGCTGAAAAATCCAGGAAAAAGGGCCAGAGATCTGACCAGTTTGTTGGGTCTGTTGCCTAAGACTTAAGGCAGTCGGAACCATTTGCCACCCTTGTCCAAACTCCCTCACCTAGAGCTACCTTTTCCCCAGGTACAGTGAGTCCTTGGTTGTACTTATCGACCTTGCAGTATAAGCTACCATTGAGACCTACATCTGTAGCTTCATCTTTGAGGTCTGGATGATCTACCAGAAGTCTCATCAAAATTGATGACCAGATGATGAATTTTTTTGAGGACACAGATCCAGCTGGGGGGTCCTCCCAGCATCGTCTCCCAGATGAGGTCCAGGAACAGGCCCATCAACCTGTCACACCTAGCTCGTGTACAGTGCAATGAAAAAGTATTTTCCCCCCTTCCTGATTTCTTATTTTTTTGCATGTTTGTCGCACTTAAATGTTTCAGATCATTAAACAAATTTAAATATTGGATAAATATTAGACAAAGATATCCGAAGCAAACACAAAATGCAGTTTTTAAGTGATAGTTTTTTTTCCGTAATAAATAAAATAATCCAAACCTACATGGCCCTATGTGAAAAAGTAATTGCCCCCTTGTTAAATCATGAAGTAACTGTGGGTAATCTCATTTTTGGGAAAGCTGAGTTCAGTTTCACTAGCCACACCCAGGCCTGATTACTGCCAGACCTGTTGAATCAAGAGATCACTTAAATAGAACCTGTCAGACAAAGTGAAGTAGGCCAAAAGATCCCAAAAAGGATGACTTCATGCCGCGATCTAAAGAAATTCCGGAACAGATGAGAAACAAAGTAAATGACATGTTTCAGTCTGGAAAAGGTTACAAAGCCATTTCTAAAGCTTTGGGACTCCAGCGAACTATGGTGAGAGCTATTATCCACAAATGGAGAAAACATGGAATAGTGGTGAACCTTCCCAGGAGTGGCCATTCTACAAAAATTACCCCAAGAGCACAGCGACGAATCATCCAAGAGGTCACAAAAGAACCTAGAACAGCATCTAAAGAACTGCAGGCCTCAATGGCCTCAGTTAAGGTCAGTGTTCATGACTCAACCATAAGAAAGAGACTGGGCAAAAATGGTATGCATGGCAGAGTTCCAAGGCGAAAAGCACTGCTGACCAAAAAGAACATAAAGGCTCGTCTCACTTTTGCTAAAAAAAAAAAAAATCTTGATGATTCCCAAGACTTTTGGGAAAATATTCTGTGGACTGACGAAACAAAAGTTGAACTTTTTGGGAGGTGTGCGTCCCGTTACATCTGGCGTAAAAGTAACACAGCATTTCAGAAAAAGAACATTATGCCAACAGTAAAACATGGTGGTGGTAGTGTGATGGTATGGGGCTGCTTTGCTGCTTCTAGACCTGGAAGACTTGCTGTGATTGATGGAACCATGAATTTTGTTCTCTACCAAAAAATTCCTGAAGGAGAATGTCCTGCCATCAGTTCGTGACCTCAAGCTGAAGCACACTTGGGTTCTGCAGGAGGACAATGATCCAAAACACACCAGCGAGTCCATCTCTGAATGGCTTAAAAAAACAAAATTAAGGTTTTGGAGTGGCCTAATCAAAGTCCAGACTTGAATCCAATTGAAATGCTGTGGCATGACCTTAAAGGTCGATTCATTTTCGAAAACCCTCCAATATGGCTGAATTAAAACAATTCTGCAAAGAAGAGTGGGCCAAAATTCCTCAACAGCGATGTGAGACTCATTATCGCAAATGCTTGATTGCAGTTGTTGCTGCTAAGGGTGGCACAATCAGTTATTATGTCTGGGGGCAGTTACTTTTTCACATAGGGCCATGTAGGTTTGGATAGTTTTTTTTACTTAATAAGTAAAATCATTACTTAAAAAACTGCATTTTGTGTTTACTTGGGTTATGTTTGTCTAATATTTAAATTTGTTTGACGATCTGGAATATTTAAATGTGACAAGCATGCAAAAAAATAGGTAATCAGGAAGGGGGCACATTCTTTTTCATTGCACTGTACCTAGCAGCTCCCTACTCAAATCTGGTGTCCATGGGTCCAAACCCTTCTAGCGCACCTCTGTTGGATCCAACAGCTGTAGAGACTTTGGCTTAAACCACATCCCTTACCCCCTCAACTCTGATGCTTTTGGGTCAAGACGAGTCTCAAAACATTTGGGTTAGAGTGCCATTGGTGGATTCGACAGTAAAGTTTTCAGAGCCATTCCTCCTCCTTGTTACTTCAGCTGTTGACAGCTCAAGTCCAAAGTCCTCCTCGGAGCCGATCTTCATTAGAGCTAGGAGACTCCCTGAGTCGATTGGTAGGAAGTATTCCCTTCCTCAGCTCCAGTGACAGAGTCTGCTTTCAGGACTATGGAAAGGGCCTTGGCTTCCCAGGAAGACAGGTGCATGCACAGAGTTCGTTTCCATCTGAACATCCAGTTGATCCTGTGCCTCATTTCTCTCAATTGAGTTGACAGGGACAGTCAGAACCCATAAGCTTTGAGACAGCTGTACATTTGAGGTCCCAGTTTTTATTTCAACGTGTCTCCATCAGAGTCCCAGAGACATGTTCTGCGAAAACAGACATGCAAACAGAAGCACATAGACTCCTCCCCTGAGTCGGTCACTGGGGACATGGATTTGGATGAAGAAGGATCCCCAAAGTCCCACCTAGAAGATGTCATATTTGGGGGTGTCCAGGAATTGATGAAGTAGAAGGGGGGGGGTCCAGTGAAACTCCTCCTCTGGATGAGTCTTTGCTCCTTGAAGCCTTTGGGTCTGGCTCATCTGTGTCCTCTGCGTCACTGTCTTGATGCTTTGATAGACCTCATAGCATAGAGCACTTGGAAGGCTCCTGGTGTTAGAGCCATTCCCCAAGAAGGCATGTAGAATCCTCTTGGCTCCAAAAGACAGGAAACACTGGTCTAAGAGCTCTCCTGTAGATGCCGTTGTGGTAGTATCAGCCACAAAAAAAGAGCTATCTGAGGAAAATTCATCTGTCCATCCTCGTAACAGAAAGTTGAGGGCATTGGACAGACTAGGGAAGTGGACTTTGCAGTTCAGTGACCTTTGCCACTGAATTGTCTTGCTCATTTGACTCATCTGCAAGATACTGATGTGAAGTTTGGGCTCCTTAGGTGACCAAGTCCCTTGAACCATCTTCCTTTTGAAATTTGCCCCCCCCCCCACACACACACACACACACACACACCCACACACTGGAAGGGAGTCATCCATGGTTACTGTGCCTGGGAAACAGGTGGGCAGAAAGGTCTCCCTTCTACCACAGACATAGATTTTATCCACCCATCTTGTATGGTTTCTGCATACTTGAGTAAGATGGATTCTGATGTGTAGAAAGCGAGTGTTCTGTGACCATTGGACAATGTACACAACAACATTCTCTTGTGGTATCTTATTAATGGTAGTAAGGTAATAGCAGAAGCTATAAAGCCTAAGAAACATGCATGGATGCACTTGTGTGATTTTGCAGAATCCTTCAAATCTTTCTTCATCAATTTCCCTTTTGGCAGAAGTTCTTTATTTGACCCCCAAAGTTAAAGACACTAAGTGTAAGGAAGGAAAAACCCTGTCTGCTATAGGTGTTTGGTTTTTGACCCCTCAGTGGACCTTTTATAGGAACCAATGGGGTGGACAGAAAATGTGGTTCAAAAAATCCCAGGGTCCCTTTTAGGATCCAAGTGGAGACTGTTCCCCTGGGGTGGAGGGGGGGACTCTAATGGAAAACACCATCCCAAAACAGAGGTAGTCTGCATAACTAGGGATTTAGAGATACTTTGACAGATCCTGTCAGTACTCCTGAAAGGAGGTCCAGCTATACATCTCTGGAGGCAGTCAGGGTTATCTATCCCTGCACCAGAGAGCCTGGCTAGAAATTAAAAGAGTTTCACAGGTGTGGAGGATAATATCCAGAGGTTATATAATACCATTTTCCCCACTGGTATCAAACAAAATCCCCAAAGATACACCAAATCTGAGGGAAGCAGCAGCACTAGAAATAAATGAAGCTGCTAGAAAGAGTCGTCCAGGAGACCCCTCCCCCAAGACCAGAAAGAGTAAGTAACGTATTCAAGATTCTTTTTAGTGTCAAAGAAGATGTGGGACTGAAGACAAGTCTTGGATCTCAGCAGACTAAATTGATCAGATCAGTACACACAAAGTTCCAGATGGTTGTGGGTTCAATCCATTCTGCCTTTTCTGGGCATGCACAACTGGGTGTGCTTGGTGGATCTTCAGGATGCGTACTACCATATAAAAATGAACAGATGTTCAGGAGATATCTGCACTTCCAGCTGGGAGCCAGTCATTACTAATTCAGAGCACTGTCCTTTGGTCTCACCACAGACCCCAGGTTGTTTACCAAGTGTTTGGCAGCAGGGATTCCGGGAGTTTCCATATTTAGATGACTGGCTCATAACTGCTGTGACCAGGCATCATCTAATTCAAGCGCAGGACTATTTACTCCAGTTATGCATGGATCTCTGTCAACTACAACAAATCTCAACTCAAGCCATGTCAGATATTGGAATTCATCTGTGCTTTCTTCAATATGACCACTCAAATAGCTTTTCTTCCTCTGTGCCAGATCCAAATAATTCATTTCCAGGTCAAAAAGATCATTCAAAACTTTTCTTTTTCAGCTCGTTTGATAATTCAAGCATTGGGATCCTTGTCAGCTGCAGTCACTCTTGTACCCCTAGTGAGGGACCATCTGAGGATCTTCCAATGGACACTAGCAACTCGGTGGTCTGTTCGTCATCAACCTCTTTCCACTCAAATCAAAATAATGCAAGCTTCCAAAAATTACCTTCTATGGTAGATCCATTCCAATCAATTACAAGACGGCCATCCCTTTGCTTTCCCTTAACCAAGGCCACAATGACCACGGACACGTCTCAGATTGGGTAGAGGAGCACTACTTGGGAAGAACAGTTCAATGTACATGGTCATCTGAAGAGGCCAACGTGAATATCAGAGATACCCTCCTAGCATTGCAGACCTTCCAAGGCACTCTTCTGACCAGGACTATTGCAAGTCAGAGAGAGAGTGTAAGTGGACTGGTATATCAACAAGCAAGGGGGAACCAGGTCGTACCTTCTTTGTTAAGAAGCTATGAGAGTGTATGGCAATGGGCAGTCTCATCCATTCATTTTCTAATAGCGATGCCCATCCCGGGGAAGTCCAAAGTGATTGCAGACAAGTTAAGCAGGTCTAGTCTAATGCCTCATGAGTGGTCTCTCAACATGAATATGACAGAGATGATTTTCCATCAAATGGGTTAGCCGTGCTGCGATCTCTTTGCATCTCCCCTCAACATCAAATGCAACAGGTTCTTTGCCCTGATCCTCCCAGTGGTCGCTGAGAGATGCTCTACTTAATGCTTGGCCCTCCAGTTTCCTTTATGCTTATCCTCTACCCCTCATTCCCAAATTTCTTCAGAATGCATTTTGATTGAAGAGCACAGTTGTTCTCATTGCTTTTTTTACTGGCCTTGTCAAATCTGGTTTCCCTTCCTTTGGCCTCATCTTCTGTATCCACATGAATCCTGGATCCAACTCCAGACCTACTGTCTCCCCGGACAGACCATGCTCATCCAGACATTTCAGGCCTCAAGCTGACCTCGTGGTTTCCTCAGTTACATTGATTGGTAGGCAGCCCAGGCTTTCCTCCCTTGTCCGTTACATTATTATCATCCCACAAACCTTCCACTGGAAACATTTGCAAATGGAAAACAATGTCTTCTGGGCAAACAAAAAGAATTTAGACCCCTTTCTCAGCACTGATTTCTAAGGTTTTTTTACTTTTTTAGCTGTAATTTTTATTAAAGGGACTAGCTCCTCAACTGTAAGAATACAGCCATTTCTAATTTTCATATAGGAGTAAATAATTCAACTTTAGCATCTTCCAAACTTTGCAAAGCTTTTCTCAGAGGAACATATCTAATTAGACCTCCGATAAAGGACCCCGTTCCTCCTGGATTTAAATATTGTTTTGCAGACTTTAACTCAACCTTCTTTTGAACTATCAGCTAAGTGTGAACTAAGATTTTCAACCTGGAAAATTATCGTATTAGTTATTACTTCTGCCAGAAAGGTGTTGCATCTCCTGGCTCTATCGTCTAAACCTTATTTGATTTTTCACAAGGATAGAGCATCCTTACAGACCATCCTTCCTTTCTACCTAAGGTGGTGTCAGAATCCAGTGTTAATCAGGATGTTCATCGTGTTTCACTGTTGCAGTCATTACTCTTGGGTTTTCCTGCTGGCAGGCTACCCTCAGTCGGCCAGAATTTCAAAGTCTAGGTCCGGCGTCGGTTGCTGTCGCCTCTTCCCTGACGTCAGTGTGCCAGGGGTATAAAAGATGCAGCAGACGGCATTTTCTTCAGTCTTTCTTGCAGCGTGGCGCCCGAAGCAAAAGCAGTTCGCAAGTGCCGGTCGGCCGACTCTTGAGATTTTCATATCCGAATTTCAGAACCGAAGTCTTCATTAAAGCAAAGTACCCCGTTGGGGAAACTTTTTTCTTGCTCCAGACCGATGTCAGAAAAAGTTAACAATTGTATTTCTTGTGGGAAGCAAATACCTCATAAGGATTTTCACTCTTACTGTATTCCTTGCCTAGGCCCTGATCACAACGTTGCTAGCTGTCGGTTTTGTGCTAGATTTAACCAATACACTATCAAGCGTCGGTTCGATTTTGCATTTCATTACTTTGGCCGAAGATTTAATTATATAATGCCATCAGACCAGCTGACAACCGGAGTTTACAAAAAACACAAGGACAAGGATAGGCATCCGAGGTCCAAAACCGAAGACGAAGCCTCTACTAGGCCAATCACCGGTTCGCCAGTTCTCAGTGAGGCGCTTTCGCAGCCCCTGGCGCCTGCTACCTCAGAGCCACAGGCCACTGCTGACTCCCACGTGGAGTCGACAGGGCCTCTGGATACTCAAGGTATTGGACACTCGGAAATCATTCCCTCAGATGGGACCGGAGCCGCTGAGCAGGCATCGGCTTCTGAGGATGTCTTCAAACCTACGCAACTATATATTAAGCCATCTTCAGCTTCAAAGACAAAGACTAAAGCAGCCCTAAAGACAAAGAAACAAGTACAGCATTCTCCTACTAAGACTTCCATGCCTAAAAAACAGATGCTCAGAATGGCCGAATACCTAATTACTTTGATCAGGGGCTCCCATCCCCCTCCTGATAAGAGGCCTAGGCAAGATACAGAGTACAATTCTTCTGATCAGGTATCTATTTCCTCTGATTCCTCTTCTGAACAGGATTACTCCAGGCTTCCCTATGAGGATTCTGATGCTGAAGAATCCATTCCTGCAGCCTCTCCTCCTGAGGATTATTCTTTTGGGGAAATCCTGCATACTATGAGGGAGCATTTCCACTGGGAGAGCCAAGATTATTCTGAATCTAAGAAAAGGCTCAGAGACTTTCTGCTACTTCCTCAGCACAGACTACTTGCTATTCCACCAGTTCTAGACATTGTAGATGATGTATTTTCAGAGTCCGGCCTGTCCCCTGACTCTTTACCCCCTGCACCTGCTAAGCCAGACAGATACTACAGGGTCCCAGATTCTCATAAATTCCTGTATAAAAACCCTGCTGCTGACCCAGAAACTATATCTCAGGGTCCCAAGGGGGTTAAAGCTTCCACTGCAAAAATCCCTGTCCCCTCTGATAGGGATTCTAGGGCTCTAGACAGATGGGGAAAAAGTTTACACTTCTGCTACCCTGGCTGTAAGGGCTTTAAATTGTCAGTTTCATATGCTTAAATATCAGCAATATTTAATGTCACTGCTTAAAAGAAAATGTTGACAAATGCTGAATGTTCAGAGAACAAGGAATTGCAGGATTTATTGCATGCAGCTGAACAAGTGGGAAAGCATACTTTGCAATCTGGTTATGATTCACTGGAGGCCTTTTGCAGGGCTTCTGTTACAGGTTCTGTTATTAGAAGGCATGCTTGGTTAAAGGTTAAGAATCTGCCTGATCATGTTAAAGCAAAATTATTGGATGCACCATTACAACATGATACTTTGTTTGGTACTAAAGCAGAAGAGGTGTTGAAAAAAATGGAGGATTAAGCAAAATCCATGCAGACAGTCAAGGATTTCTTACAGGGACAGCCACCCAGGTTTAGCAGGAACTGGCCTTCTAAAAATTGGTCCTTTCCAGTGTCAGACAGACTACAAAGAGGCAGATACAGGCATCCCAGAGGCAGATCTCAGCCCCAAGGCTCATACAGGCCTAAACAGTGGGGTGCTCCTACCCCCAAAAGCGGAGAAGATAAATCACAACCTTACAGGAAACCGTCCCAATGACTTTCCTCTACCAGTCCCAAGCAGTTTTCTTTTGACAGCCTCCTTAGGGGGTAAACTAGCACTTTTTTCATCAAATTGGCAAATGGTTACCCAAGACAAATGGGTCCTGAACATAGTGTCCCAAGGCTACAGGTTCCATTTTCACACACTACCAAGGTCAAAGGGCATGCCAGACCTGCCACACAATCAATGGGTAGAGGCACAAAAGCAAATTACAGCCCTCTTGGACATGAGGGCCATTCAGCAAGTACCTCAACAAGAGCAGGGACCAGGATTTTACTCCAGACTTTTCCTAGTACCCAGGAAGGACAAAACCTGGAGACCAATACTGGACCTGTCTACACTAAATACGTTTCTGGAAGTTCCAAAATTCAACATGTTGACTCTACAGCAGATACTGCCCATGCTGGGCAAGAGGGCTTGGCTCGTAACTTTGGACCTAAAAGAGGCATACCTGCATGTCCCAATCAGACAATCTTGCAGAAGATACCTCAGATTCATAGCTGGCTCAATGCATTACCAATTCTCTGCACTGCCCTTTGGCTTATCTACTGCACCCAGGGTCTTCACAAAATGCCTGGCACCACTAATTGCGTTTTGCAGACAAAAAGGAATTCAAATATATCCCTACTTGGACGACTGCCTAATTCAAGCAGAAAACAAAGACAGTCTTCGACAGCATCTGGCGTTTGTAAAAAGATTACTAATTGCCCTAGGGTACAGAGTAAACGAAAAGAAATCAAAACTAGTGCCCTCTCAAGAGATAATATTCCTGGGTGCAAGCTTAAATACTACTGCCCAGATGGCTTATCTCACGCCAGACAAGCAAAAGCAACTGACTACTTACTTCAAGAAATTAGCAACAAAAACCCACTTATCTTCAAGGAAAATCCTGCAGACCTTGGGTTTCATGGCATCCTGCATTCTATTAATTCCATATGAGGAAACTACAATGGTATCTGAAAAGCGTTTGGACTCAGCATTGCCACAGCCTGGAGACAGTAATTGCACTCATTCCCTGCCTACAACAGGAGTTTCGATGGTGGGCAGAAGCCTGTCACCACAACAAGGGTCTGCCATTCAGTTTACCCACAGCCAGACAGATACTGACAACGGATGCATCAGATTATGCCTGGGGGGGCCCATATGGCAGGAAAATGTATTCATGGCACATGGCCTGCAAACCAGATGCATCTTCACATCAATCAAAAAGAGATGCTAGCTGTTCAAAATGCTCTGACAGCTTTCAAGGACCTGCTTCATCCTGGACAGTTACTGATAAAGACAGACAACACTACGGTCATGTGGTACACAAACAAGCAGGGAGGTACAAATTCCTATCCCCTCTGCAGACAAGCAATGACCTTATGGGACACAGCAATGGCTTTTCAAGTTCACCTGCAAGCACAATTCCTGCCAGGAAAAACAAATACTCTGGCAGATGAACTAAACAGAAACCTCATGGATCCCCACAAATGGAAACTGGATCCACAAGTCTTCAGTATGATAATAAGGAAATGGGGATGCCCAGACATAGATCTATTTGCCTCCCCCCCACAACTGTCAATTGCAGAGATTTTGCACAAGGATTTATCACAAGCAAGCATGGAAAGTGGACGCCCTATCATTCAGCTGGAAAAATCTGGCAGTATATGCTTTTCCCCCACTGCCTCTCCTTCCCAGAGTATTCCTAAAGGTCAGACAAGAGAAGCCAAAAATGATACTGATTGCACCAGACTGGCCATGCCAGTACTGGTACCCAATCCTAAAGAGCTTGTCTCAAGGTCCAGCATGGATATTGCCTCAAACTTCTCACTTGCTGACCCAACAAAACAATCAGATCCTGCACAGCCAACTCAGGACCTTAAATCTGGCAGCATGGTGGATAATGTAGCCATTCAGAACACTACACTTTCAAAAGCTGTTATGGATGTTATCTTGGAGGCCAGGAGGACCAGTATCAGAAAATCTTATGCAGAAAAATGGAAGAGATTCTGTGCTTGGAACCAGGAACAGGGTATTGGTACATCTGTACCAAATATTCCTCAGATTTTACAATACCTAACTGAGATGCTGAACAAAGGCCTTTCTTTCTCATCAGTTAAGATTCATGCCTCTGCCATTTCAGCCCATTACAATACGGAACCACCTATCTTTTCTCATCCTTTAATAAGGCAGTACCTCAGAGGGGCCAGAAACATTAGGCCTCCAAGGAGAGCACCAATTCCGGCCTGGGACCTCAATTATGTTTTGGAAAAACACACTGCCTCCTTTCGAGCCGGCATCAACAGCAGATATAAAATTCTTATTCTGGAAAACAGCTCTGCTCCTAGCAGTAACCTCTGCAAGGCGAGTCTTGGAGTTACAAACACTCATGGCTGTGGAACCTTTCATCATTTTTCATCCAGACAGGGTTTCTCTGAGGACAAATCTTACATTTATGCCTAAGGTGGTGTCCAGTGTGGCCTTCAACCAAACCATTCACTTGCCTACCTTTTACCCAAATCCACAGAATAAGGGTGAGAAAATTCTGCATTCTTTGGACATACACAGGCAGTTGCGCTTCTACTTGGACAGAACTAAAGCTTTCAGAAAGACTGAGCAACTTTTAGTGTTATATGCTGCAGGATCACAAGGAAAGGCTATCTCAAAACAGACTATTTCTAAATGGATAGGCCATGGCAAATCAGTGCCTAAGGGCATTAGGCCTCATTCCACCAGAGCAGCAGCCTTCCTCAGAGGAGTACCTACCAAAGATATCTTAGAGGCTGCAACTTGGAGTTCAGTGCACACCTTTACAAAGCACTACCACTTGCCTCTCTCCAGAGCAGGCTTCGCCACTGCAGTTCTGCAGGGCCTCTTAGCCTTTCCTAATCCTATTTAGCCCAGCCACCCATCCTCAGCTTTGGGATTCTACCCAAGAGTAATGACTGCAACAGTGAAACATGATGAACATAGTACAGTTGTGTACCTACCATAAATGTAGATGTTAGAGTGTATTCACTGTTGCAGTCCAGGTTACCCACCCACCCATCCCCCTTCTCTTTGCTGGGACTTATCTGCACTTCTCTATCCTATACAACCTTTTTGGTGTATTTGCATGTAGATGAAGGAAATGTTATTTTTGTGTATGCATTTCTTATTGGCATATTTTTCAGCCTACAACGAAAAACTTTCAAAAACTAAGAACTGTTAAAACTGGAAACAAATGGAGCCTACAGCAATAATTGAATATTCCAAACTGTTTTATTGTAAGCGCTTTCGGCTCAGACCTTTCCAAGCCTTCTTCAGACAAAACAGTAAACTACAAACAACAATCATTTAAATATCAGCATCAATTAAAACCTTAATTGGTCTTTAAAGAAAAAATGCTTTAAAAATATGCCTTCATTTAACTTAATCTCAGGCATATAAAAAGTGTCAGCTAAAAGTCCACTAAAAATCAAGTCTGCTCAATATACATGGTGGGGTTACAATCTAATTTAATATCAATTAAATAAATAATGAAAGTTATGTTACTTGTAATATGTTATATGAACGTTAAATTAAAAAATAAAATACCCTAAACAGTTTATTAATATATATACATATAAAATAAAACATTAAAAAACATTAAGAGATATTTATCTATTTAAAGACAGTAGGTTTAATACACATTTAATAGAAAGTGCTTCATTTAGTCCTGGAAAAACTTGGGCATTAGTAAGAATTTGCCATTTAAGCTCATCCAGCTCTAATCTTAACTGCCAAGGGCCACCTCTAATATCTAATGTTCTTTTTTGCAGGATTATAAATTTAAAAAAATGTGTTGGATTATGTACAATGTGTTTAGCTAGAGCATTATTAGAATCCTTGTTGTTAATTGCATAACAATGCTCATATACTCTTTGCTTAAATTTACGCTCCGTTTTACCAATATAAAACGCGTCGCAGGTTTGGCATAGGGCTGCATATGTTACTGCCTTGGTCTCACAATTAAATCTAGAATTAAGATGATATTTCATACCATTGATTTCACAGCAGTTAGCAACTAAAATGTATTTACATTGTGGGCAACATCCACATTTAAACATACCTTTTATTCTAGAATGTGTGTAACAAATATCATTCTTTTTTTCTAATATATTTTTAAGGTTCAGACCCTGTTTATAAGTTAACTTGGGTTTGTTCCCTAATACTTTAAAAAGTGCTTCATTACTATTAATGATGGCCCAATTCTTATATAAAATATTCCTTATTAAATCAAAATCTGTAGAGAACGTGTGCAAAAAACTAATGTGATATGTCTCTTTAGTTGATATAATAGGAGAATTAATAATATCAGAATCAGAATTGGTATCTGCCAGGACTTAATTCATATTGTGTTCCAACTCTTTACGACGGCACAATAATGGAAGAAAGAAGCCACTTGCTCTTTTTTGTTCTATTTCTAATCTCAAAGTTGTTATGATGTGATTAGGATAGCCTCTATTCTAAAACATTTCTTCTAATAAATTATATTCTTGTTCGAAATCTATATCATCAAAAATCATTCTTGCTGCCCTCACCATTTGGCCTTTTATTACGGCACGTTTTTGGTGGTGGGGGTGGCAGCTAGTATAGTGGAGAAAAATGTTAGAATAAGTGGGCTTCCTATAAATTTTACTTTTAAAACAATGATTAAGTTGATCTTTTTCTAACAATATGTCAAGAAAACTTAAAGAATCCACACCAGTGACATGAGTGAATTCCAAAAATGAGGTTGTCTTAGATATATTGTTGACAAATACAGGAATTTCACTATGATCACCTACCCATAAACAAAACATGTCATCTTGGTACCTAGTGTACCAATAGACGTTTCGTTGAAATAATGGGTCAAGGAAAAGGAATGAATGCTCCCAAAAGGCCATTACTGTGTTAGCAAAGCTCCCACCACATGGGGAGCCCATGGCTACACCTGACTTCTGCAAATAAAAATTATTATTGAAGGTCTTATAGTTGTTGGTAAGGACAATATCTAGTAGTGTGGTCACTAGATAAATGGTGTTGTGGTCTGCTTTTTTACTCACCAAAAACTCAGAAACCCATTCAATACCTAAGTCTTGGGGGATGACCGTATATAAATCTTTGACATCTATTGTTAGAAAAAGACAATTTGGTTTATACTCTAACTTGTTGATGTCTTGTAAGAAAGACCATGAATCTCTACAAATTTGTGTTTCAGTATCAAGGAATGGTTTAAGTATACTATCAATATATTTGGCACACCCGTAGGTGATGGAACCTCTTCCAACAATTATTCTAAATGGGGGTTCCTCTAAAGATTTGTGGATTTTAGGGGTGCCAAAAATTGCAGGAATTGTTGGAGCCAACATTAGAAAATAGTGATACAAGTCTATATTAATAGATGTTTCTAAGAATAAATCTTCAATAACTTGTTTGATTCTTCTATACGCCCCGTTGACCTCGTTAAGTGAAACTTGACAATAAGAATCAGTACGAAGGTGGTCTCAATTTTTTCAATATATATTGCCTGATCCATAAGTACCAGGCCCCCACCCTTGTCAGGTTTCATAATCCTAACGTTACAATTCTTTAATAAAACCATAAGATCTCGTTCATCATTATTTAAATTGTTAATACTTGTTTTTTTGTACGGGGCGTTTTTGATAGCTCTTAAATCAAATTCACACATTCTCTCCAAAGTTGTTAAATCGAAATGCAAAGAAGGATTAAACACACTAGCTATCTTAATAGGATTGTTAGTAGGTGCATTATTGCCCAATAATACATTCAAATTAAGTTTGCGAACAAACAACTTCAAATCAATGATAGTGTCCGCAATATTCATACTATTTGAAGGAACAAATGCAAGTCCTTTAGATAAAAAATCAGCCATATCTTCCTCAACTTTAACACTGGTGTAATTAAATATTTTAAAGTCACCTTTGGATGAAACAGAGATTTTTAAATTCGAAGTATTATCGAATTCACTATTAATTATCTCCTGCGTTGCCTCTTGATATTCCTCGATGGTTTCCAATTCTTGTTTCGCCCATTGTTTGACCTGGGGTTTCCTCTGGACTGAAAACCTTGATCAGCTTGCTCAGCCATCATTCCATTGTCATTGTTGTTATTATTATTACGATTGATGAGTCTTTCGCTACGGCAAAGTGGCTCACTTGACAAATTCCCATCTGTCCCAGAGGAAAAGCTATTAGCACCAGGACTCTTATTTTGTGGCTGTAAATTATCTATTAGGCCAATAGTGTCTATGTTAGAACGACTATTAGGAGGATCTGGATATGCTTGACCTTTAGAATAAGCCTGAATGTCTCTTGCTAATTTTTTCTTTTTAGTAAGCAAGAGTTTATCCATAGCTGTGTCGATACTACTGTAGACACGGCAATATTCAAACTTATATCGATTAAAGTCAGAATGATTCTTAATGACTTGATCCAAAATGTCCAAATCTGATTTAAAAGTTGTAATCTCCGTATTATAATAATTAATCAGAGCTTTCAAAAAGTCAAGAGCTTGGCAGTCAAATAGCTGGATTAATTCATGATGAAAAGGAGCTCCAGCTAAAAGCCCCGCTGGGTACCGCCACTGCCGAAGGCCTTTTGGTATAATGCTCTTGTTAATACATTCATGTAAGTAGGAAACTTCAAGTTGAAGTTTCCTACATTTGAACATTTTACCATCAAACTCGTCAATTAAGCTTAACAAGTTGTTGTTGTTAACTTGAGAATCATTCTGCTCAGTAGCGGAAGTTTTGTTATGTATAGAATCATTAAAAAAATTGTCATTACTAAAAAAAGCTGTAACTGATGGTATGCTAGACATTGTCTCATTATTAGCCAAACCAGATGAATTAATGAGAGGAACAGCTCCATTATTAGAAAGAATTGCGTTACCTTGACCAGGCTGGATACTTTCAGCTGTTCCAGTAGAAGAAGTAGAAGCCGGAGCAACCCTGGAAGCGTAACTTAATGGCGGTGCTGTTCCAGTTGAAATCGCTAATCCATTGTTAGATGTAGGTCCGTTAGAACTGTTACTGCTTTGCAAATTAGCTACAGGACCTTGATTAACCCCACAAACTGAAGCGTCCACCTTTTGCGAGAGTGCTTCAACTCGTCCTAGAAGCACTTCCACGAGTGCAGTCAGATTTCCGATAGCATCTTCCTGCTGCGAACCATTGCTGTTAGAACAACCATGTTCGGGATTTTCACTCTCATCAAATAGAAGCTGCAAACTAGCTCCGTTTCCAGTGGCCATGACAACAACGAAAAACTTTCAAAAACTAAAAACTGTTAAAACTGGAAACAAATGGAGCTGACAGCAATAATTGAATATTCAAAACTATATTTTTCAGCCTACCATTTTGGGGCACCTGATATCTGGGGCAAGAAAAAGTGAAGAAAATCGCATCGGCTGCATCTTTTTTACCCCTGGCACACTGACGTCAGGGAAGAGGCGACAGCAACCGAAGCCGGTCCTAGACTTTGGAATTCTGGCCGACTGAGGGTAGCCTGCCAGCAGGATAACCCAAGAGTAATGACTGCAACAGTGAATACACTCGAATGTCTGCATTTATGGTAGGTACACAACTGTACTTTATCAACCTTCCAGTCTTCTTTCCAGGTTTCTCAAATAAAGGAGAATGTATGTTACACATATTGGATGTCTGCAGACAGTTATGTTTCTATCGTCACAGAACCAAAAATTTGAGGCAATCTGAACAATTATTTGTTTCTTTTTCTGAATCTAAATTAGGCAAACCAGAGTCTAAAGTGACTTAAGCCAAATGGTTGACTGACTCTATTACTTTTGTGTTTGAAAAACTGAGTTTTCCGTTACTAAAACCACCAAATGCCCATTCTACCAGATCTATGGCAACCTCTTCAGCCTTTTTGTCTAAAACTTCCTTGGATGATGTTTGTGCAGCTATAATTTGGGCTAATCCTTATACCTTTTTTACTCATTGCAAATTGGATCTCGTTTCTAGGGGAAGAGCAGCCTTCAGCTCAGCTGTGCTCAGGAATATCCTTCCTTAGAGTCCTTATGGGATTTAGGTAGCTGGGGACTCTGTCCCCCACAGTTGTGGAATGAATAAAAATGGCAACATCAGATAAAAAAAAGTTATGTACTGAGTATAACGTTCCATCTGTGTTGTCCATTTTCATTTTTCCTCAACTCCCCTCCTTCCATCTCCCGCTGTACTTTTAGAAACATCAAAGGATGCTGCAGGAAATGCTTCTCCTTTGTTTGAGTCTCAGATTCTGTTACATCAGAATTCCTTAATACTTTGCAGGTCTGTGGGTGGCAAACAAGATCTAAGGTATGTTAGATGACCGGGGCATTGTGAGCAAAGGGAGGAGCTCAAGATTTTGTGTTCTACGTGCTGGAAGAAATGTCTGAGTCTGATCCGAACCGAACAGTTGAGGAAAAATGAAAGTGGACAACCTGAATGCAATGTCTTGGTGAGTACATAACTTTTTTTTTTTTTTGGTTATCTCCATTAATTTTTGCATCTTGAGAAGATCTGAAATGGTCTCAAAATGTTCCACAACACTGAGATGTTCTTTTCTGGATTTATCATGTACAAATAATATAATCTGTAAATAAAACCAACTTTTCTTGATTACCATACCAATTCTATCCTTGCATTTCTGAGTCCCTTATTTTCTTTGCCAGTGGCTGTTAAATATAAAGCAAGTTACAAAGGAGAAAGAAGACACACCTACCTGGTTCCTCTGTTGAGACTCAACTTATCATAAAGAAACCTTCCCCTTTTAATTTTTGACTCCTGTCCTTCATATATCCTCCTAGTTAACCTTATTATTGTATCAGGGAATGCAAGCTGCGGTGGCACAGCGGTAGCGTTGTTGCCTCACAACTCTCCTGTTCGATTCTCGGCTGGAATGCCTTCTGTGTGGAGTCTGCATGTCCTACCTGTGGTCGAGTGGCCTCCAAAAGACATGCGTGAATGGGCGTGCCTTCGCTGAAGGTTGGGCGTCGGGCTGGCAACTCAGCACCATAAAAATCTACTGCCAATCATTAGTGGACCGGAGTTCCACTGTGGCGACCCCTAACCGGGAAAAGCCGAAAAGACTTGGATTGTATCAGGGAATGCAGATGCTTCCATTGCCTTATTCATAAAACCCCCAGCTTACTCTGTCTATTGCTTTATCTGCATCAGAACAACAGCGATATATTCTGCTTCCCTCTGAATCATCACTGTTCTGTTAATGTTATCAAATGTTTGCCTCCCATCCACAAAGCGCATTGACCCATAGGTATCAATTTTGGCAACACATTTGCCATTCTTTTATCTAGTATAGACATAAACAGTTTTTAATCATAGTTTAAAACTGAAAGGGGTGTATATGAAGTTGGGTCTGTTGGCTCTTTACCATCTTTAGGTAATGCAGCCACTACGCCTTTCTTCCAAGAAGTTGCTGCTTCCCCTCATTTTAAAGTACCGTTAAAATAAAGGCTTACAAATCTTTACCACTTTTTTCTCTCCTAATTTCCAAACTGGAATGCTATCTGTTCCTAGAGAATTTCTTGAAGATTGTACATCACCATTTGTATCTTGTCATCTTCTATCATAACTTTTAGTTTAGTTTCATCCTCCACTAATCTTGTCATTTTCCGTAAAGATTTCCATTTGTGGTCTTTATTTCCTCATTTCTCTGCTTTATACAATTTTTCACAAAAGTTCTGAAGTGTCTGTAATAACTCTACATGTTATTTTTCTTTTAAATGAAAGCTCCCTAAGTTTGAGGGCAACTCTTTCTGCTTTCTGTTGCCTAAGTCGTGCTAAATGTTTTTGTGTTCTGGAGTTATCAAAAATAGTTGCTTAACAGCAGTCTTTCTAAACTCATGCAAATTATCAAGATACTCCCTTATTTTCTGTGACACTGCATTTGTACCTGTTCTTGTTCTATAAGTTTACTTTGCAATACTTGAACTGTCAGTCCTTTTAAGTAATTCCTATTACTTCTTAACCATATCTCTCTATTATTTTTACCCTCCTTTTAAACTCCATTTTCATTTTATCCCACTCACTAGCTATAACTTCTGCAGATATTTCTATCTTCCCTAGTAACTCTCAAATAATTTCATCTATCCTTTCCTCCCTAGTAACTTTTGAATAATTTCCACTATTCAGTCCTTAAATTCCTTTTTTAACAGGGAAGTAGGAAAGCACCAATGCCTCATTTTTATTTTGGTTTTATTGATTTTATTGGTGCATGATCTGATATAGTTATTGGATGTGTGTCAAAGCTTTCAGTTAAATGCACTTGTTTCTATGAAATACAATTTCTATCTAGTCTAGCCCAGTTATTGTTAGGGTTATCACATGATGTCCTTCCATGTCACTATTGCAGTATTCATTAAGCAAGTGATATCCTGCCAAGGACAGTCCATCATCTGGCCAGTATACCCAAAGCCTTTAGTGTGTACAGGCATTGTATGTCATACATATGCTCCATGGGCAAAGCATCTGACATAAATATGTCGTACAAATGCACATACTTCAGACCTTTTTTGCCGCCAGTCTGAACACCATCATTGAACGTCAGTCTAAACGCCTTTTTTCTGTGCTGGTTACAGAAACGTTTTCAGATAAGTGCCCCATTGGGGTTCGTTCTTATATTCTCTCATTTTAGCATTGTTGATTTACATGTCATCCAGAAAAGGAAAATGGCAGTGTGTGAGATTGATTCCCTATAAAGATCATCATGAACTGTGTGTCTTCTGTTTGGGTGCTTCTCACGATGATACACAGTGCTCCATTTGCCAAGCATTTTTCCCTAAAACCCTACTTCTCTATTTACCTAGTAAACCAACATCTAAACTTGTTGGTGCATGGTGCTAAGGCAGAGTCTTCCCATCCCAATTGTCAGCTGCTGGCCAAGAAAAATGCAGGTCTGATTCAGCTGCTGTCCAGCCTCCCCTGGACATATCTCTCGAGGCTGGTGAAAGCTTGGAGGATCGCTTGGTTGTTGCTTCATATTCCTCTGAGGTGACCCTGTCGGAGGCTGGCATGGGTGCAACTTCTCACATGTCCTCGGAGGCTTTTTAAACATCTGCTCCAGACGCTGAGGGGGGGGGGGCCTCAGCTGATTATATCTGAGGGATTGAAAGGATTCTGCAGATTTTAATTCCGGAGGAAATTCCTACTACACTGATAGTGTTAGCAAGGGTCTGACCCTCCTGGTTATTTTTTGTGTGGATGTCCCACAAAAGAGGAAACAAAAAAACAAGCATATCTCCCCTGCTGTAAAAGATCCCCAATGTGTATGGCAATATTTTACTCAGCAGTTATTCAGTATTTTGATGGCTGTAAAGCCTCCTCAAGGAGTGTCTGTGCCTTCCCCTCCCTGGTCCTTTACTCCTCTGAAGAGATCTAGGGAGTAAGAGTCTTCTGATGAGGATCTGGATTCTAGGGAAGAGTCCTTGGCATACTGTTCTCAAATCCCTGTGGGTCTGAGAAAAAGGATTCTATCTGTCCAGCTTCTCCTTTAGAAGAACTCTTCTTTGTGGGAATTATTTCACATGTGATGGAATTTTTCAAGTGGGATTGTTCTGAGGTTTCTTGTATTCAGAAGAGGTGCTCTGAACTTCTCCAGATGGTTTCTCCCAAACCATCTGTTGTTACTCCAGTTCTGGGTGCCCTCCTGGATACCTTATTACCTTCTGCAGCCCCTGATTCTCAGCCTCCAGATCTCAGGAAACCTGACAGATTGTACCAAGTGCCCGATGATTGTAAATTTCTGTATAGATGTTCTACATATATATGTGCTGATCCTTCTGTGGTGTCTGTCTCCTCTAACAAACCCTCTAAGATGTTGCCTTCTACCAAGCTGCTTCCTTCAGACAAGGATAGGAGGGCCATGGAATGACCGGGCAAAAAGTTATACTGCTGCTGTCCTGACTTTTAGAGCTGTCAATTAACAGACTTATAAACTACGTATGTGTTAGCTGTTCTTTCTCAGGCTTCTCGGGTAGTTTCTGACCTTCACAATTCTAACAGGAAGCTTTCGTCTCTTTCCTTGTTGCGTTTTACCCATCAAGTGGCTTGTCATGCCATTAAGTGTAGTTATGATGCAGCTGCTGCTGCTTCTAAGGCTGCTACATTTGGTTCTCTTCTGGGGTGTAACTTTTGGCTTCATCTTCAGACTTTGCCTGATAACATTAAGGCCAAATTATTGGATGCTGCTCTTTATTATAAAAATCTTTTTGGCTCTGCTGCTGCTGAACTTTTTAAATCCCTCCAGGGTAAGGGCAAGGCATTACAGGAGTTGAAAATTTTTCTTTCCCCTATCTGCAAGTTTCAGAGGAATTATCCTTTCAAATCTGCTGCTGTTCGCAGACACACTAACCCTCCACACAAAGGTAAAGAGTTCTAGGTGTGAAACTCCAGCTACTCAGACCCCTATTTCTCCAAAACCTCCTTTTTCAGGATGAGCCAAGTTCTTTCTTATATTTTGCATCCCTTTTTCCTTGTCTCTTCATCTTTCTATGTCCCTTCCATATTGATTAAGGAATTTGTAAGACTCTTGGTTTCTGCCCTTCATCCATCAGGGGGTATTTCATGCTATGAAAATCTCTTCCTCCTTTTCTGGGCATCCCTCAACCTCCTGGAGAATAGCTTCCTTTCGGTACAGATGTGCTTTATGCTCTTTTAGCCCGGGGCACCATTCAAGTTGTGCCCCCTGCCCAGGAAAGGAAGGGTTTTTATTCCAGAATGTTTCAGATCCCAGGAAGGAAGGCATCTGGAGACCAATTCTGGATCTTTCTCAGCTCACCATCTTTCTGAAGGTCTCCCTGTTTTCACATTTTGTCCCTTAAATTTTTATTCCCCCTTCCTCTATCCTAGGCATTTCTGGTATCTCTAGATTTCAAGGATGCCCATTTCCACATCCCCATCCGTCCATCCCCTTTTCAGGAAATTTTTTGAGTTTTTGTTTCCTCCTAGCATTTTCAGTTTTCTGCTTTGCCTTTTGGCCTTTCTACTGCCCCAAAGGTATTCACCAAATGCCTCTGTCCTGCCATTGCTTTTTGCAGGTTGAGAGAGGTTCCAAGCTTTCCTTATTTGGATGGCCTGCTCATTCAGGCTTCATCTCATGAGGTTCTGCTTCATGACCTCCAGTTTACTGTTTTCCTGTTGCAAAGCTTTCAAAAATCAGTCCTGGTTTCTTCTCAGGGTCATGTTTTTCTCAATTGCAAGATCCAGACCATTCCCATGCTGGCATCCCTGCTTTCCCCAAGGTTCTTTATCTCTGATTGTTTTTTTCCAGTCTGTTCTTCCTCTGGCTTCAGTCACAGACCGGGATTTTCTCAGGGTTCTCGGGTTTATGGTGTCCTCCATTCCTATGATGCTTGTGGCCAGGGTGCATATGAGAAAACTCCAGTGGTGCCTCAAGTCAGTGGAGCTTCAACACTACCATCTCCTGTATTTCCTAGTTCCCTTCCTTCCCTGTCACAGGTTTGAGTTTCAGTGGTGGATTCATCAGCTTTCTCTCAACCCAGGAGTTCCTTTCCAACTTTCAGTCCTATCTCAAGAGCTCTTTTTGATGCCTCTGACAGGGGGTGGCAGCTTCCTTCGGTTCTCTGAAGGTCCAGCGTCGTTGGCCTCTTAATCAGTGGTCAGGCCACATCAACATCAAGGAGATAAGAGCTCCTGTTCTAGCTCTTCATTCCTTTCATACCCCCTTTCTTCCCTGGCTCCTCAAAGTTTTTACAGACAATACCACAGTGATGTGGTATGTCAGCAAGCAAAGGGGGGGGGTCATGGTCCTACCTTCTTTGCAGGCTCACTCTTCAGGTCTGGCATCTTTGATGTCCACTATCAAGTGACTCTTCAGGCTGTCTACAGTTCTTCAGAGCAAAATATAATAGCAGACTCTTTGAGCAGGTGCAACACACAGTCTCATTAATGGATACTTCACAGAGATGTGTTTCTGGACAGTGTCCATCCATGGAGTATTCCTCCGGTAGATCGTTTTGCCTCCCCTATGAAAAGACAACTTCTCTTCTGTTCCAGAGTCCCAAGTCCCCTGACTTGGAAGGTAGACACACCAACTTTTCCTTGGAAGGTGATGTTTCTGTATGGCTTTCTTCCCCTTCTACTGCTTCCTAGGGTCCTGCACAAGATCAGGCAAGACCACCCCCCAGAATCTTACTGGTGACTCCGTTGTGGCCCAGACAGCATTGGATCCCCCTTTTTCACCTGGCCAGGGGCAATCACCACATGTTACCTCACAAGGTGGACCTCCCCACACAAGACAAAGGGGGTCTCTTCTCCATTCTTACTTGTCCAGTCTTCAGCTGACGCTGTGGGTGATAGGGTTTTGATCTGTTTTAGGCACCTCTTTTATGAGTACGTGCTTCAGGTCCTGCAGGAGGCCAAGAAATCCACTACCAGGAAATCATATTTGTCCAAATGGGAGAGATTTCCTTTCTTATGCCTCTCTTGTAACCAGGATCCCTCTTCAGTGGAGATTCCTCTGGTTCTTTCTTATTTGTGTGATTTGCTCCATGCTAGGTTGGCATATTCTTCAGTTAAAGCTCAACTATCACCAATTTCTGCTGGTCTGCCCTGAACTCCTCCTCCTCTGTCCTCTAGGTTTGAGGTCCAACAGTTTTTTAAGGTGTTGTTCATATTATGCTTCCCAGAAAGCCTATTTCACTTTCCTGGGACCTCAGTTTTGTTCTTGAAAAGTTGACTTGTGCTCCTTTTGAGCCTGCTGCTTCAACTTCCTTGCATCATTGTACTTGGAAGAGTGTTCTTGAGAACTATGAGAAGTGGCTTTATTGGTTGTATTATTGAGAGAGAACTTTAAACTTTGTTTTTTCATGAGGGAAGAATTTTTTTTGGGGGGGGAGTAGTAGTTTGGTCTTTTTTGAGTTCATGAGTTGAGTTACGAAGCCATGTTTCAGTGGTTGTTAAAGCTTCCTGAGTAATTTTTTTGAAGCGAGTCATGTCAGATGTACAAATGAGAGTGAAATCATTTGTATATTGTATTAGGGTGGCCTGTTGTGTGGATGTATAGAAGGTGTTGTGAAAATGTTCGAGGAGAGGACCAAAGATAGAGCCTTGCGGTACACTGGTGGTGACTGGGAGGTAAGAAGAGGATGTGGAGTGCCACTTTACTGGCTGATAGTAGCTTTTGAACCACAGAAGGGTGGGCTGAGAGAGACCTAGTGAGGACATTTGAAGTAGAAGTTTGCTGTGCCAAACAGTGTCCAAAGGCTTTAGACAATTCTATAAATAAGGAAGAGACAAGTTTGCCATTATCTTTAGCTTTATTGACCGTATTTGTGCAAGTTAAAAGGGCAGTGCTAGTAGTATAGGAAGGACAGAAGCAGGCTACAATCTAGCAATTGTTTTTGAATACATTTTTCAAGTATTTTGGTGAGGGGGAGATAAGATTGCTATAGGTCTAACGTTAGTAATGTTTGTTGAATTTCCTCCTCTGTGCAGAGGGATAATGTTTAACTTTTTCCAGAGAGAGGGAACGTGAGTTTCCTGGATTGACCTGTTTATAGGGATTGAGACAGGATATGCAATGCTATTGGCTGCTATTTTTAGGTATTCACTTGGAAGATCATCTGAAGATGAGCATTGTTTTGAGTAGTTTTATGTAGAATATGGGCAAAGGTTTGAAGATGAAAGTGGATGTGGTGTATGTGGCTGCTGGGCAGGGTTGAGATTAGATGTTGAGGAATCCTTGGTTAGAGATGGTATATTACTAATAAACTAAGAGTTGAACTGTATTTCAATGTCAAGTGGTGAGCCATTGGAGAGGGGTTTTGGATGAACTTTTGGCCAGGATGTAAGATTTTTTTAATGGCTGTCCAAAATTTTTAGGGTTATGTTTAGTATTATTCTGACTGTTTTAGTATAGTATAATTTTTTGCCATAATTTATTTGCTGTTTGATTGCAAAGCATTCTGAAGTTTTTAGTATATTGAAGTGTTTTATATTTTTGCCATTCCTTCCTTTTCTCTCTCCTGGAAAGCATTCTTCTGTTGTTGGATAGCCAAATTGCGTTTAATTTTTAGTCTGTTCCTTCTAGGAGGTACAAGGCTGTTTAGGATATTTAGAAAAGTTGTATTGAATTCATTTATGTCATTGTCCAAGGGGAGGATTTTTAGGAAATTCCAGCTAATAGATGATAGTGTAGTAATTAACATTTCTTGGTTAAACTTGGAAAGGTTAGGTGATGGTTTATAAATATGCTGTTTAACTGGATGTATGAGATGTCTGGTCATATAGATTGGGAGATGATCATTGAGAGAGTTTGACATTTGTACCTGTGGTGGTGTATTTTCTAGAGTCTGATACTAGGATCCAGTCTAATAGGGAATTTGATATCTTGCTATAATATGTGGGGCTATTAATTAGTTTTGTGAAACCATCTATGTCCATGCCAGATGTAGGGGAGTTAGAGTTTAAGACCAACCACTTGACATTCATATCACCTAGTAGTGTTTTTTTTTTGTGTGGAAATGTTGTGGATATCAGTGTAGGGTATCTTCCAGTATAGTTACATTGTCACTAGGAGGGAGGAAAAGGACAGTGATACATATTTGTTTATAATTGTTTATTTTGAGGAAAGTAGTAAGTATTTGTTTGCTGTAAGGGGAATTGTGGTAGGTGTTGGGAAATATTAAAACAATTCCACCACCTTTCTTCTTTATATGATCATTACATATATAGTCAGGAGGTATAACTTTGCAGTCGTTTATGCTGGGTGTAAGCCAGGTTTCTATTACTGCAAGAACATCAGGCTTGTGTTGGGTGATCCAGGCATGTAGTTCAGCAGCTTTATTTCTTATGTTGATAACATTTATTGCATCAAAATTAGATCACCAGGGTTGGGGACTGGCTGCTGTTGAGTTAGAGTGTGGAGGAGAATTATCTTTGTGTCATTGTGATGGGTAGGATCAGGATTAGGGTGCATATCTCCTACAAAGATTTTAGTATATTGGGGAGTTGTGCATACTTTTTTTTGAGAGGATTTTTGCACTTGTTTTGGTTTGAGTTCAAGTGCAGTTAATCAGTCTATATTTGGAATAAAGGTAAGAGACAATATTAAATAGGTTTGGTGCAATGTGTGGAGAGTGTAAAGAGGAAGTATGGATAGGTGGTTGGGATAGAGTTGGAGAGATGTTGAGACGTGTTATTGAGTCATGTTAGGTTGAGAGATAACTCAGTAGGAAGAGAAGAGTAGAGGGTAAGCAGAAGAGTAGCATAATTAAGTACAGAAGTATGTATTTTATAGTTGTCTGGTAGTGGGGGGGGTAGCAATGAAGACAAATAAGAAGTTGCAGGTTAGTAGGAGATTCAGTGATGGTGGATTCTATAAGCTAGTAGAGGATACGTAAGGAGAGAAGTATTTTCTATTAAAGAAGAGAGTTAGGTTGTCCTGGAATGTTCTCTGGAATGTAAGGAATTGAAGGATATGAGAGACTTGAGTATAATGATGTAGTCAAAATAAAAAGAAAGGAGGGTTTATTTGGGAAAAGTGAAAGATGCAATGTGGAATTGATATGTATTATTAGGGAGGGTTTTGATTATAATGGATATAGTGCAAATCAGTATGGGAGGAAGAAAGATAGTTGGGAATGGAACTAAAAATTAAATGGAGATTGGGAAGTAGGAAACAAGAAACAGGAGTGTATGTATATAATTAGTAAGCTCATTTGGGGATGGTTTTAGAATAAGATTCACAAGTGAAATGTGTATGTAGGAAGTATAATGTTGGAGTATGGGGGAGTGGGTGAGAATTGGGGGTAGTGGAGCGAAGCAAAGCCAAGAGTAATAAGTTTATAGCAAGTACAAAGCAATTAACAGAGCGATGAGAAATAAATACATTTTTGTCATTCCCTGAGGCTAAATAACTAGCATATGTAGTATAGTCTACTAGTCAAGAAAAAAGGGACAGTGGCCAACTCAGTAAGAGGTCAATAGAGTGCATGTATTATTCCACGAAGACCTTCACTCACAGAGCAGGTATGTATGTGACTAAAGTTAATACATAGCAAGGTTCTTCATGATAAATGTGATTATATTATACAATGACAAAATTCTCAATATACTTGTAAGAGTAGGACCTTGTGGCAGAGCTTCTAAAGTATTGAGGTCAGATGCAGTGACAGCAGGCTATTAAACAGTGACAAAATTCTCAGTATACTCGGAGTAGAGTAGAGCCAGGTTAGAGTTTCTGCAGTATTGAGCTCAGATGTAGTGACCACAGGCCATGCTGTATGAAGGAAAAGAATGACTGAGTGTAAGAGAAGACAAAATAATTGGAGCCATTCTAGCAATAAGTATAATTACTCCTCTTTTCCTTTGTCACTGATATTCTGCTGAATATCCATCCTGAAATCCTTTCTTTGTAAAACTCACATGCTCACTCCTTCCAAATGTGTCTCCTACAGCATTGCTGTTTGCATTCTGAATTTCTTAATATAATTCAATACACCTTCCTTTTTGTCTAGAACTGTAAGGCCATTTACATGCCAAGATAATATGGGTAGTGTGGCTATTATGATAAAAAGCTATTGTTCCCACCTGTTATACACATCAGTTTTTCTGAATGTGTATTTCCATGTTTTGGGTCATTTGTACACACTGTTTGGCAGCAATTTGCCTTTATTTCTTAATACCCTAGATGTAGAAGTCACTTCTTTTGAAAGAAGGTCCTTGCTGATGAGTTTTTTTTCTTCTATAAACCCTAATTCATTCTTATTTCTGTAACTGGGTTACATTACATTGCTAAAACTTAGGTTTCGTATTTATTTTAATATTTAAGTTGTTAAATCTACTGTTTTTCATATCCTATTGGTATATCTCCATGCCCATTCAATCAACTCCATTATTCACCATAATAAGCCAGTGGTCTGTGTCTGACAAAGTTTGCGGCTGACTGCAAGCTGGGCTTTGTCTTAAATTCCCTTAGTGATGTGAACATCCTCCAAGAAGGCCTTACTCAAACTAAAGACTAGTGCCAGAAGCATGGCCTCAGGCTGAATGCCAAGATAGGCGTCATTATCCCCTTTGGAGAAAATATCATTCCCACTAATTATCACATTAATAACTATGTACTAAGCATGCAATCAGTAGTGAGGGACTTGGGCACCCAGGTTGATATCACCCTGACTTTTGACCACAACATTGCCTCCATTGTACAGAAGGCTTTCTACATGGTCCACCTCTTAAATAAGGGTATTTCATCCAGAAACAAAGAAGTCATAACATCCCTGTACTCCTCCCTTATCAGACCCATTATCGAGTACAATGACCCCTTCGGCATGTACCTTGCCAAGCACATGCAGCAGTTGTAGAGACTACAGAGGTTCCTTACCAGGAAAATCCAGGGTCTCAAACACCTATCCTATACAGATAGGCTAAAAGCCATGTCCCTCTACCAGTCTCATACAGACTGCTCAGAGGTGACCTGTGTGTGGCATACAAGGCCATTTCAAACCCAGTCTTGATGGGGTTGCATATCCATAAGACAAACTCCACTCACGCAACCCGCACACAAGGCCTTAAACCTGTTCTGTGACATTAATAAAACTTGTTGGCAGGATAGATTTATGTTCCAAAGACTCCTCCCGTCTGTGGAATAGACTTCCTCTCCATGCCAAGCAGAGTACCTATCTAGCCGGACGGATAGATGGGAAACAGAAAATATACCCCTTGAATCCCACCTGTGTCTTTGCTGGACACAGAAAACAGGTGCTGACTTTGAGGGAACATGGGCAAAATTCTTCGCTAGGCTTATAAGGGCCTCTGGGTCAATAGCCTAGTATCATCCTATGAGCCTATAAGTAGTAGCTTTTTCATTAGATGCTGTGATGCCCTTGCTCCGGCCCGGCAATCAAGGAGCCTCAATCCTCACCACTAACACCAGAGAGGGCATTTCATATATGAGGAAAGAATAACAAATACACACAGTAAAGTGCAATTTGCCTTAAGAGCACACAGAGATCACAGTCAGTCTGGGGCTGGTCACTCCCTTGCTCTCCAGGTCCCCAATAAGACTCCCCTCTGGCACAGCTATAGGGTCCAGATCTCTGCCTAGCTGGGCAAGCTAAAATCTCCATCACCCTCTCTATCCAACTAGTGCTTTGTGTCCCTGCCCATGTAGCTGACACACACACACACACTTTGAGATAAGAGTTTGTACAACCACACAGACACTTCTGGGGAAGGCTGGCACAGGTTCTCCAGCTGTGCCCCTTTTACCCAGACTATACGGTAGTACCCTGCCACCACCCAGCCAATACTTATCATCTACTCAAAGGCCCTTAAAAGGATGTCCATTTATTACTGTGCAATAGTATTATCCAATTGGTAGTATGACTACAGTCAAGGCTTATCAGAGTAGCTATGTACAGTTTTACCAAAGGCATACAAGTACTCTAGAAAGCTTAAATTATCTTTACACAAAACAGCCACAGTTGAAAGGTTTTAAAATATTTAATAATAAATAATTAAAACCACAAGACAATATTTTCTACTACACAGTGCTAGACAAGAGTTCCGAGATCACACACAAATACTTAAAATAATTCAGTAATACAGTTCTGACATCACAGAAAAACACTTAGTCTAATCTTTCTAATTTCTAGCTATTCTTAAAAGAAAACACAAGTCTAAGATAGCTTATATAAAACAACAGGCAGTGCTGTCAGTTAGATGGTCCAGACAAAAATGATTAAGGCCTTCTGATTCTGTTTAAATTGCTATTGCAGTTCTGATAAACATTACATCATTTCACACTTTCCTGATGTTCCCAGGCCAACAGAAACTGCATCTACATTCTTTTACACCTCATTTTTGTTATTTTTCAGCTGGTCACGAGCAGAGCAATAAAAATACATTTGCTGGTTTAAATCTAGCAATTTAACTCTTGGTTAAAACAGTAGAAAGAATTTCTTCATCTAGACTTTTCGGCACCATTGTCTGCATGAAAGGGTCACCACGTGCCTTACTTTGGTTGGTAGAGTGCACTGTTGTCACATTTTTTCCAGTTCCACATCTAACAGCAGTTTTTTCCATTTAAGACAACAAGCCTGTAGTTTACATTCACATTTACAAATGATAGAATTATGTATAATATGTCTTCACCCTTCTCTACCCGTCTTTACAGATGCTTCTAACAGAGTCTCTTGATAGTAGCATAACCAATGTCTCACCAACCAGAAAACTCTCCCACATTTTCACAGTATAGTCCAAATATTTTGGAGACACTTAGAATGGCATTCAACCCTTTTATGCCTCCGCATTTTAAATATTATGTAGAGTATCATGCAAGAATTAAGGAATAGTGGTTGAATTCTGATTTCGACAGACATTGCCCATATCTGACATCTGTAGTGAAAAGCCGTAAGATTTTGTCACTAGACTGTGGACAGTGATCTTGCCTTGTTTTTCTCAACATTCCCATAGCAGTTTGGTAACACTGAAAAAAACATGTTTGGAAATTTCACTTCTAGGCTTGCTGTAGTGGTGGTGATTATCTAGTTATACATAGTTTCACAGTAGTCTGAACATGCATCCCAGTATTGATACCTTTCTGAATGTAAATGCATAATCTTAGAATGTCTTGCAGTTTATTTTCTTGTTTTAGCAAGTACTTTTGACTTCTGTGCTTTGCTTTTTTTAGGGAGAAGTATGCTATGATGTTTGATGAACCTGTGATTTTACAAACTGGTTGGTGGTATGTGGCTTGGGCTCGGGTTTCTGGCCCAAGCAGTGACTGTGGTTCACATGGGCAGGCCTCAATCACCACAGATGATGGGTAAGTGTTGGCTTATTTGATGCCTTTCATTTGCAGTGTTTTGTTTTAAGCTTGAAAAAAAGATGAATCATTCTACATACCTTTCTCTGTTTTAGAGTTGTTTTTCAATTCAAAAGTTCAAGGAAGTCAAACAATGGTACAGATGTCAATGCAGGACAGATCCCTCAGCTGTTATACAGGTGATTACTGCTTTTTCAAAACTTTGATTCTTATTTAAAAGTGTTGAAAAGTTCTGGAGTTGTAAGTTGAATGAAGCATAGCAAAACTGTTGTAAATTTTGTCATCAGGACTGCAAACAGAAATTGAAGAATTGATCTTGTAAAGTCCCTGCTGCTTTTTTCCCTTTGTTGCATTTACCTGACATTACTGTCTAGTTTCTACTATTTTCTCAGTTTAAAAAAAGTCCGTTAGTGCAAGACAGCTTCTTTCCACAGCCCTTTTTCCTTAAATTTTTTGTGTAGGTTTTTTTTAAATTCTAAACAAAGTATTTCTGCAGTAAGGCAACTTGTATTAACCTTCATGGATCTTGTATACATTTTGAAAGAATTTTAGAAAGCAAGAAAATAATGCACTGGATTTGTTTGTCATTTTGGGTGGCTGCTTAACTGTGTATGCTAATGTTGTAAAACTTGTAATGTTTTATAACAGTAGTTAAATTGCTTTAAGGCTCATAATTCTGGTTTGCCTAGTGTTCATGTATCCACTGCTGTCTAGTCTTCTCCAACTTCTGTAGTGACCTCTGTGGACAGGCACCACCATTTACATAGTTTACTAGGCAAATATGGGATAGACGTTTGCCAGAGTTTTCTTCCATACCACACACACACTCACCTGCAGACAGCTTAGAGTTGCCAAACCACCTAACTCATTTCTTTACAATGTGGGAGGAACATAGAAATAGTACTAGGCAAGCAGTCACAGGAACTATAAGATGCCTAGTCATGTATACTTTTAACACATTTAAAAGTTCTTAACACCCTTTGGTAGTACTTAGTAGTGGTCACCTCTCAGATTGAGCAGGGATGTACTTGATGAGAAAACCAGAGTACCAAAAGAGGACTAATGTGAGCACTTGGAAGACTTGCAAACTCCACACACAAGTCTTCCCAGTTGAGAACTGAACCAGATAAACTCTTTTTATGAGGCAGTAGTGCTAGTACTTACTGTACTTCTGTGCTGCTCTTGCATTACATAGTGGAATTACAAGGAGGTGTCCTAGCTATTGCCATGGTTTTCTTCCTTCTTGCTGCTTTTTACTTTTTTTCTGTTAACTTTTGGTTTAGATAGAGCATTTGAATTCTTTCTGTAATACTGGAAATATTTCTTTAATGTTTTAGCTGTACAACTCGCACTCCCTTCCCACCATTTCTGTAATCTTCTCTGGTTACAAGAGGCTCATTCTTTGTTCCAACTAACATGACCTCTCTAGAATATCTATGTGGAGTCTGGTTGTAGTGCCCTGCTTCCACTTATCATCCCAGTTTGGTTATGATGTTCTTTGAAATCAGTGTTGTAATACTGATTCTTGGGTCTTCCTGATGTGCAGAAGACCATGACCAGCCTGATTTCCAGAGTCGTCGTATCATCTCTAGCCGACATAAGTCCAAAGACTAACATCCAGACATCAGAGTATAAGAAGGGAGTCGTCCTACACCATCTTCAGTTCTTTCAAGCCATGCAGTCCAGTGTATTTCACATGTGATTTGCACACTCGCAGTCCATCAGTCAGCTTGTTTTTCCAGAGAACCTTCATTTTACATTCAGTTAAATACCCCATTGTGTAAATATCTCTACTTATTTAAAGTTCAAAAAAATTCAACAGTTGTTTGAAATGTCTGCAAGAAAAGATGCTAGCTAAGGTGTACTCCGTTGCAGATTGAACCTTATCTAAGGAAGTCCAAGAGATATCCAGAGAAGCTTTACAAGTCTCCAAACACTATCTATGTGGCTTTGATGCTTTAGGTGCTTCTTCCAGAGCAGCTGCCACAGGTTCTGTCATTTGTAGACATGCATGACAGATGAAGACCCATCCCCTGTCATATCAGGTAAATTCTGTATTACTTGGATGCTTCATTTGACAACGATTTTTTTTTGTCCTCCAGCTGAACAAGTTTTTGAGAAACTGGATAAAAAAGGAAAACAAAATTAAAACTATGAAAGAATTTTAACCCCCTCACGTTACTGTTTCCCCTCCAAGTCTATTGCAGGTAGACTCTTTCTTCCTAAACCAATGGAAATCCATCACCAGGGACCAATGGGTCCTTAGCATCATAGAGAAAGGGATACTCTATTCAGTTCAGAGGAATACCACCCTTCTTGGGCATTCCGAAGTCACCAAAAGAGCAAGATAGCCCCTTACCAGCTATCCTAAGGGAGATACCTCACCAAGCTTCCATCCAGTCTGTCATTCCAGAACAAGAGGGAAAAGGCTGCCTTCTCAGATATTTCTAGTTCCAAAAAAAAGAGGACACCTGGAGGCCCATCCTGGACTTCTCAATGCTAAGCAAATTTCTCAACATCGCAAAATTACTTTGCAGTAATTACTAACCATGATCTTCCAAGATGCTTTTGTGGTCACTCTAGACCTAAAAAAAACGCTTGTCTCCATTACCCCTTAGCAGATAGTCACAGAAAGTACTTACGATTTATAACAAGTTCCCACTTCATGTTCTGTGCATTACCATTTGGACTATCTACTACTCCCAGTGTTTTCTGAAAATGTCTAGCTTCTGTGATAGTACATTGCAGAACTTTAGGTGTTCATATTTACCTCTACATAGACTGTCTTATTTAGGGAAGATCCACGTCAGAGACCTTAAACGTCTTGCAAATCACCATAGACTGCTATTAGAAGGTAAGTCTTACTTTAAATCTTCAAAAATCCCAAACTCTTCCTCAAGCATTTCTGGAAGCCCTCATAGATTTGGTTCAACACAAAGTCTTCCTTCCCCAGGACAAGATAGCCTTGTTGATCGGCTATCTGACCAGTCTTCTTCCAAAGCAGCTCATTACTGCAAGAGAATTCTTGAATTTACTGGAGTACATGGTGCCCTGCAATGTCATGATCCCACATGGCATCCTGCATAGTCATGATCCAATTTTCATAGTTAAACATGAGGAAACTCCAGTGGTTCCTGAAAAAATGTTTGGGAACCACATTTCCAACCCCTGGAAACCCTACTGCCTCTCCTATGCCTGAAAAAGGAAATCTTGTGGTCGAAGAAATCAGTACCCAAGAATGCGGGACAAATTCACTTTACCAGAAGCAGACAAGACCATCACCACAGACATTGCAGACATATCTTGAGGAGCCCACGTAGGTTCCCTGAAAGTGCTGGGTATTTGGTCCCCACAGCAGAGGAAGTTGCTTGTAAATTAGGAGTTACTAGCGGTCTACCAGTGTATAAAAGCTTTTCAACAAACCTTAAGCCCAGGACCCTGTAAATCTGGACATACAACACCACAGTGATATAGTACATAAACAAGGGGGAACATGTTCTTCGTGTTTCACTGTTGCAGTCATTACATTTGAGTAATCTGCTGGCAGGCTGCCCTCATTTGGCCTGAATTCCAAAGGCTTGGGTCCTGCGTCAGTTGCTGTCTCCTCTTCCATGATGTCAGGTTGTCAGAGGTATAAGACATGCAGCCAATGCCATTTTCTTCAGTCTTTCTTGCCGCGCGATGCCCGAAGCAGAAGCATTTCGCAAGTGCCGGTTGGCCGACTACTGAAATATTTGAGTTTGAGTTTCAGAACCGAAGTCTTCACTAAAGCTAATTAGCCTGTTGGGGAAACTTTTTTCTTGCTCCATACCGATGTTAGAAAAAGTTAATAATTGTATTACTTGTGGGAAGCAAATACCTTATAAGGATTTCCATTTATACTGTATTCCTTGCCTAGGCCCTGATCACAATGTGCCTGGCTGTCGGTTTTGTGCTAGATTTAACCAATGCACTATTAAGCATCGGTATATTTTTGTCTCAAAGTATTTTCGAAACAGATTTAACTACCCAGAAGTGTCAGATAGCAATCCGACTACCGGTGTACATAAAAAACACAAAGAAAAGGACAGAGAAAGGCAATCGAGATCCAAAACCAATGACGAAGCTTCTCCTAAGCCAGTCACCGGTTCACCTGTACTCAGTGAGGTGCTTTTGCAGCCACTGATACCCACTACTTTCGAGTCACAGGCTTCTGTCGACACCCATGTGGAGTCCGGCATGCCACAAGATACTCAAGGTATTGGACCGACGGATGTATCTCCCTTGGATGGGTCCGGAGCCGCTGAGCAGGCACCGGCTTCTGAGGGTGTATTCAGACCTCAACATTTGTATATCAAACCGACGACAGTTGCAAAACCAAAGACAAAAGCAACTTCTAAAACTAAAAAACCGACGCATGAGCCACGAGCACAGGCCTCTATGCCTCAAAAACAGATGATCAGATGATCAATATGGCTGAAGACCTTATTACCTTGATCAGGGGTACCCATCCCCCTCCAGATAAGAGGCCTAGGCAAGACACTGATTATGCATCTTCAGATCAGGTTTCTATTTCTTCTGATTCCTCTTCTGATCACGTATTATCTATACCTCCCTATGAGGATTCAGATGCAGAGGAGTCTATACTCTCTGCATCACCTCCTGAGGATTATTCATTTGGAGAAACTTTGCATACTTTGAGGGAGCATTTTCACTGAGAGAGTCAAGATTTCTCAGAATCAAAAAAGAGGCTCAGGGATTTCCTTCTTCTCCCTCAGCACAGGCCTTTAGCCATACCCCCTGTTTTAGACATTGTGGATGATGTGTTTTCGGAGTCAAGCTTGATCCCTGACTCCTTACCTCTGGCTCCCAGCAAGCCTGACATATTACAGGGTCCCTGACTCTCATAAATTCCTATTTAGAAACCCTGCTGCTGATCCTGAAACTATTTCACAGGGTCCCAAGGGAGTTATGGCCTCAAAAGCAAAAAATCCTACCCCCTCTGACAGAGTTTCAAGAGCACTGGATAGATGGGGAAAAAAGGTTTATACATCAGCTACCTTTGCATTAAGGGCCTTAAACTATCAATTTAATATGCTCAAGTATCAACAACATGTTATGGGATTGCTAAAACAGAAAATGATGTTGATTTCTGAATGTGCAGGAAATAAAGAAATGCAGGAATTATTGCATGCAGCTAAGCAGGTTGGAAAGCACACTTTGCAATGTGGTTTTTGATTCTTTAGAGGCCTCCTGCAGGGCCGCGGTTACTGGATCTGTGATTAGGAGGCATGCCTGGTTAAAGGAACAAAATTTGCCTGATCATGTTAAAGCTAAATTGTTAGTTGCACCCTTACAGCATGGTACTCTTTTTGGAATTAAGGCAGAAGAGGTTTTAAAGAAAATGGAAGACAAAGCTTAGTCTATGCAAACTGTAAAAGACTTTTTACAAGTGCAGCCACCAAGATTCAGTAGACACTGACCTACAAAAAAATTGGTCCTTTCCTGTGTCAGACAAAGCTCAAAGGGGCAAATCCAAATGCCCTAAGGGTTCCAGATACCAGGCGCAAGATTCATACAGGTCAAAGCAATGGGACGCTTCTACCTCCAAATCTGTAGGAGATGAAGCACAAACCTACAGAAAACAGTTCCAATGACTTCCCCCTACCTGCACCAAGCACTTATCTTTTGGCGGCACCCTTAGGAGGAAAATTAGCACTTTTTGCTCAAAATTGGCAGTTAATAACCCAGGACAAGTGGGTGCTAAACATAGTATCACAGGGATACAGATTCCACTTCTATACTCTACCAAAGGCAAACGGTTGGCCAGATCTGCCAAAAAATCAATGGGCAGAGGCACAGAAACAGGTTACGTCCCTCATGGATATGGGGGCTATTCAGCCAGTACCAGAACAGGAAAAAGGAGAAGGTTTTTACTCAAGACTGTTCTTGGTACCCAGAAAGGACAAGGCCTGGCGGCCAATACTGGATTTATCGATTTTGAACACATACCAGGACATTCCAAAATTCAAAATGTTGACTTTGCAGCAGCTTCTGCCCATGCTGGGCAAGAATGCTTGGCTGGTGACATTAGACCTAAAAGAGGCATAACTGCATGTCCCAATAAGACGATCGTGCAGAAGATACCTCAGATTCAAGGCTGGCTTAATGCATTACCAATTCTCTGCACTGCCCTTGGCTTATCTACTGCGCCCAGGGTCTTTACAAAGTGCCTGATACCAGTAATTGCATATTGCAGACAAAGGAGTATACAGATATATCCTTCCTTGGACGACTGTCTTATTCAGGCAGAGAACAAGGACATTCTTCTTAAACACCTGGCGTTTGTGAAAAGGCTTCTAACATGCCTAGGGTACACAATAAACGAAAAGAAATCACAACTGGTACCCTCTCAAAAGATAACATTCCTGGGTGCAAGCTTGAATACAACAGCCCAGATGGCTTACCTCATGCCAGACAAGCAAAGGCAACTGACTACTTACTTCAAACTGATGGCAACAAAAACCCAGTTATCTGCAAGACAAATTCTGCAGGCTTTGGGCTTCTTGGCATCCTGCATCCTACTAATTCCATATGCAAGACTGCATATGAGGAAAATTCAATGATACCAAAAAAGTTTATAGAGTCAACATTGTCAGTCTAGAAATAATGATTCCTCTCATTCCCTGCCTACAACAGGAGTTTGTATGGTGGGCAAAGGCATGTCACCAAAACATGGGATTGGCCTTCACTCTACCCCCTGCCAACCAAACCTTAACAACAGATGCATCAGATTATGCCTGAGGGGGCTGACTTGGTGGGAAGATGCATTCAGGGCATATGGACACCAAAACAAATGCATCTACATATCAACCAGAAAGAGATGCTAGCTGTTCAAAATGCCCTGACAGCCTTCAAGGACTTACTTCATCCAGGACAACTATTGATAAAGATGGACAACACCACAGTCATGTGGTATATAAACAAGCAGGGGGGCATGCACTCATACCCCCTTTGCAGATTAGCCATGACACTGTGGGACACAACTTTGACTTACCAAATACATCTTCAAGCTCAATTCCTGCCAGGAAAGCAAAATACTCTGGCAGACGATTTAAGCAGAAACCTTATGGATCCTCACGACTGGAAACTAGATCCACAAGTCTTCAGCATGATAACAAAGCAGTGGGGGAGCCCAGACATAGATCTATTTGCCTCTCTTCAAAATTATCAATTGAAAAGACTCTGCACAAGGACTTATCACAGACAAGCTTGGAAAGTGGACGCCCTATCCTTCAGTTGGAAAAACCTATCAGTTTACACCTTTCCTTCTCTGCCTCTTCTTCCCAAGGTCCTCCTAAAAGTCAGACAAGAGAAACCAAAGATGATACTGATTGCCCCGGACTGGCCCTGCCAATACTGGTACCCAATCCCAAGGAACTTGTCTCAATACCCAGCTTGGACCTTACCTCAAAGACCTCAACTACTGTCCCAGCAAAACAATCAGATCCTGCACAGTCAACTCCAGACACTGAACCTGGCAGCATGGCTGATCATATAGTTATACAAGCAACGCCTCTTAGTAAGGCTGTGATGGATGTCATTTTGGAAGCCAGAAGGCCTGGTACTAGAAAATCTTATGCTGATAAATGGAAGAGATTCTGTGCTTGGAATCAAGCACAAGGAACTGATACTGCAGAACCAAATATTCCTCAGATATTACACTATTTAACTGAGATGCTTGACAAGGGCCTATCTTTTTCATCAATTAAAATTCATGCCTCTGCCATTTCGGCTCATTACAATACAGAGCCACCAATCTTTTCTCGTACTTTACTTAAAGCAGTATCTTTGAGGAGCCAAAAATGTAAGGCCTCCTAGAATATCACCAATACCTGCGTGGGACCTTAATTATGTGTTGGAAAAGCTCACCCTGCCTCCATTTAAACCAGCTGCTACCTCTGATATAAAGTTCTTATCATGGAAAACAGCTCTGCTACTAGCAATTACTTCAGCAAGAAGAGTTTCAGAGCTACAGGCCCTCATGGCTGGTAGAGCCTTTTATCATATTTTACCCAGACAGGGTGTCTCTAAGGACAAATCCTCCATTTATGCCTAAGGTGGTTTCCAGTGTGGCTCTTAACCAGACTCTTCATCTGCCAACCTTTTATCCAAAGCCGCAGAACAAAGGGGAAAGAATTCTGCATTCCTTGGATGTGCACAGACAGCTGAGATTCTACTTGAGCAGGACTAAAGCTCAAAGAAGAACTGAGCAATTACTAGTGGCATATGCTGCAGGATCAGAAGGAAAGGCTATTTCAAAGCAGACCATATCAAAGTGGATAAGCCATTGCATACGTTTCTGCTACTTACACCATGGTAAACCTGTGCCCAAGGGCATTAGGTCTCATTCCACTAGAGCTGCAGCTACTTCAGCAGCCTTTCTCAGAGGAGTACCAACCAAAGACATTCTAGTGGCTGCTACTTGGAGTTCAGTTCACACCTTTACAGAACATTATGGTTTGCCACTCTACTCTAAGTCCAGGGCAGGCTTTGCCACTGCAGTTCTGCAGGGCCTTATAGCCGCACCTAATGCCGTTTATCTCCAGCCACCCAACCATAGCTTTGGGATTCTACCCAAATGTAATGACTGCAACAGTGAAACATGAAGAACATAGTACAGTTGTGTACACTTACCATAAATGTAGATGTTCGAGTGTATTCACTGTTGCAGTCCAGGTTACCCACCCGCCATCCCCCTTTCATTCTGGAGTTTATCTTTCCTTCTCCATTTTCTACAACCTATGTAGTGTATTTGCTTGTAGATGAAGATAAAGTTTATATTGATGCATGCATTTATATATACATAATTTTGCTACCTTTTTGGGGGCACCTGACATCTGGAGCAAGAAAAACTAAAGAAAATGGTGTCGGCTGCATATCTTATACCCCTGACGTCATGGAAGAGGAGACAGCAACCGACGCAGGACCCAAGACTTTGGAATTCAGGCTGACTGAGGGCAACCTGTCAGCAGATTACCCATGTGTAATGACTGCAACAGTGAATACACTCGAACATCTACATTTATGGTAAGTGTACACAACTGTACTTTTGGCTTACCCCTCTGTGCAGCCTTTCCATGAAAATTCAGATGCTGGCTTAAGAAATAGGACTGACCCACATAGCCTCTTATATTCCAGGCCAGAACAGTAATACCCTGGCATATTCTCGAGAGAGAGACCTGCTAACTCCCAGTAAATGGATGCTGAAGAGAGAGGTCTTCCTGTATCCAACAATACAGAAGTGATCCATTCAACAGACCCATTTACCTCACACCAAAGCAATAATAGCAGAAGTTCTGCTTCAGAACACAACAGACAAACGCATGGAAAATAGATACAGTCTCCTACACATGGACAAGCTGGTTCTTGTATTTATTTCTGCCCTTACTCCTGAACTCCAGGGTACTGAAAAAAAAAATCAGGGTGGACAGACCCAGTATGAGCCTGGTGGCTCCCTCCTGGACAAGACAATACTAGTTCTCTCTTCCTGACACAAAGTGAGAGGAGATTTCACACTCTGCTGCAGGAGGTAGATCTCCTCAACCAAGTCAAGGGTTCTGTCTTCCACCTGCACCTAGTCACTGTCAGGATAACTGCCTGGAAGAGTGTTTTCTAACACCAAGGATCTGCTTTCTATTCTAAAGAAAGCAAGGATGCCCACTACCAGGAGATTATACCTGGGAAGATGGAAATAGTGTTTCACCTGGTGTCACAGCAGTAACTATAAGCCTTCTCAGGCAGACATGAGCTCGGTCTTTGCAGTACCTGTCAGGCTTCTTTAGACAAGGACTTTCCTTTTCCAGCATTAAGGTACCCGCATCTGCAGTATTAGTTTTCCTGCACAGTGCTTCACCTTTCTTCTCGCACACCTCCATGAATAGTTTGAGTTTCTAGAAATGGGTGATTTACTTGAAACCACCTATTCCAGCATTGGATGTAAAATATGTGTTAGAAACCCCCCCCTGCCTGAACATGCTGACATTGCCTGTCTGAAGATGATCACATGGAAGACGGCCCTTATAGGTATTACATCAGGTAGGGGGAGCTTCTGAACTACAGGCCCGCATGTGTAAGGAGACTTGCAATCTGTTTCACAGGTATAGTGTTACTCTCAGAACAAACCCATCCTTTATGCCTAAGGTGGTATCATAACTTACTTTAAACAAGGCTATCCACAAAAAAAACAAGCCACCCTGGTGGAATCAGAAAATCAATAGGTTGTTTAACAGGAGGAAGAAAATCATGGCAAAAATTAGTGTGGTGGTGTATGTCTAGATTTACAGGATACTGGGCTTAAGGTTTTTTGAGAAGCTTTTTTACACTGGTAGGATAAAAGCACTTTCATCAAACTAAACAAACTACTCAGAGGACAAGCAAAGTCTACCAAAGCCAAATTTGAGGCAAGTTTGGCCACCCAGAACGAGGACAACCACAAGGCATTCTTTAGCTACGTCCGCAACCTCAAAGGCAATACACAATTGTGCGCAGAGCTCATTGTAAATGGAGCCACCTATAGTGAGCTAGAAGATTAAGCAAACCTCTTGGCTAATAAATTCAGCTACAACTTTACCCTTCTCTCCCCTTCAGCCTTCCCTCAGGAAATATCATCAAGTACAACTGCCCCTACTGTCACTAGGGAACATGTCCTTAATGCTCTCTCTTAGACCAAGGACACTGCATCATTGGGCCCAGACATTATCTCAGGATGCCTTTTAAATAGCATGAAACATGATCAGTCAAGGTGTCTGGAATTACTGTTTAACTGTAGCCTCCAAGCAAACTTTATGCTTCATGAATGGAGAAATGCAACACTCATCCTTCTGCACAAAGGTGGGCCATCTTATAGACCCATAAGCCCCACCTGTCGTGTATGTAAAGCCATGGAAAGAATTATCATGGAGATGATCAGTAGAGATATAGTAAACCTCCAGACACTGGACCCAACCCAGTTTGGTTTCATCAAGGGCATATCATGCCTACTCAACCTGGTGGACTTCTTTGAGAAGGTCACCAAAGCAATGGATGAGCGCAGAATTGTTCACACTGCTTACCTTGCCCTGGCCAAGGCATTTGACACAATACCCCACTCGGGCATTGTTGACAAACTGAAGAGGTTAGGTACAAACCTGTATGTCACCCGGCGGATAGCCAGCTGGCTCACAGACAGGACTCAGGAAGTTAGAATTGGAGAGTCCACCTCTACAAAAGAGGCCATTCACAAGTAGAGTCCCTTAGGGATCAGTCCTTGGACCGCTCCTTTTTGGTATTTACTTCTTAGAAGTCAAGACCAATGTCAGTGGTCTCTGGCTGACTACATTTGCAGATGATTGCAAATTAGGAGCTGTCATTCAGTCTCACACTGACACAGATGTTCTCCAGGAGTGGCAGACGCAGACAAACAACTGGTGTCAGAGCCATGGACTAAAACTAAATGCCAAGAAATACATAATAGTATCCTTTGGGAAGTCATCCATCCCTGGTAACTATCATATTGACAACACACTCCTTAGCGTTGACCCAGCAGTCAGGGACTTAGGGACACACACACAGATTGTAATCAAGCCCTTGACCATCACATGTCTACAGTGGTGAGGAAATCATTCTACATTGCTCAACTTATAAACAAAGGTATGGCATCCAAGTCCAAGGAAGTCATTGTTCCACTGTATTCAGAATTCATGAGACCTGCATTGAGTACATTGCCTCCTTTGGTATGTAGCTAACCAGGCATAGCTAACATTTGGAATGTCCACAGAGGTTCCTCACTAAAAGAATACAGGGTGTAAGTAAAATGTCCTATGCAGACCGCCTCAAGGCCCTATCCCTGTATTCTGTTTCCTACAGGCTGCTAAGGGGAGATCTATGCCTGGCATACAGGGCACTGTCAGACTCCACTCTGATGGACCTCCTGCATAAAACAAACAGGACCAGAACTACCTGTTCTAAAGACTTAAACCTTGCATGTGATATAAATAGGACTGCTGGAGAGAGAGGTATTTACCCCAGAGACTACCCTGTATGTGGAACAGGCTCCCCATCCATGTGAAGCAAAGTTCCTCCCTAACACAATTGAAGTGCAACTTGGACAATTTGATGGGAAACTGGAAATTCATCCCTGGTTTGGCACTTATGTCTCTAATGGACACAGCTAACCTGTATATGGTTAATCTCTCAGGCCCATGCTTACACTTACCAAGAGTATCAGAACTTGTCAAAGATTTGGGATGCATGGCTAGGCTTAAAAAGGCCATTATGGTCATTAGTCTAGTAAGCACCTTTGAACCTATGAAATAGTCTTCTACCCAAATCCACAGAACAGGGCAGAGCAAGTCCTCCACTCCCTGTATGTGCACAGGTAGATCAGATATTGTTGAGACAGGACAAAAACAACTTAATCAAGCAGTGCAATTTCTGGCAGAAGGAAAACAGGGCAAGCTTGTCTCCAACAAACCATTTCAAAATAGATAGTTAACTGTATTAAGTTCTGTTATTCACCGTATGGAAAAGATTTACCTGGGCTTATTAAAATTCACTGCACTAGACCTTACTGCAGCAACTACCACTGCTTTCCTCAAAGGAGTTCTCTCCCAGGGCATCCTAGAGGCAGCCACATGGAACTCAGTCCACAGCTTTACAAAACACTAACTTAGGCAATGTCTCTGGGGCTGGAGCAGCTTTAACTAATGACATCCTGCAAAATCTTATTTCCTATGGTCATATAGATGCCCCACCATCTGTCTTTTAGCTTTAGTAGTCCTCTCAAGAATCACTACAAAGACCTTAGTATAGTTGTGTCTCACTTACCATAATTGTACATATACTAGTAGATCAGCATTGCAGTATATACTCATACCCTCCAAACTCTTTCTCTGCTGATCACTTGTCTTTCCCTTGTTGAGTGCAAGGTGTAGAGGATTTTTTTGGCAGATAGTCCTCTTTCTCCATCATCGCCTCTCTGCCTCCTATTTATTTCCTCCTCCTCATTTAAATTTAGACAACCAAGGTGGTTGTGCTGTCCTCCAGTATCAAATTGCTTGTTCACTGCTTAGAAAGACCTGAAGATTGCACCTAAGGACACCATTCTTATACCCTGACACCCAGATGTCGGTCTTTGGTCATCCGTCAGCTAGGGATGATGTAAAGACTGTAGAAATCTGTCCGATCATGGTCCTGTGCATGGTAGGAAGACCCAGTAGTCAGTACTGCAACACTGATTTACTTGAACATTTACAATTATGTTAAGTGGGGCACAACTGTACTTTCCTCTTAGTTCTCATAGCCTACTAACGTATTGTCAGCATCGTCAAATCCATTCTTGGAGTTGTTATTGGTATATTATTGTTTGTTTATTCATCTTTTTTTTTTTTGCCTGATTAATTGATTAATTACCAGGTACATGAGCTAGTCTGAGGCTCATTTTCAGTCATGACCCAAGTCTTGCAGCAAAGGTTGTAAAGTAAAATTCTTGCAAACAGACTGTAATGTATCATCTGAAAGCTGCAATGGTCTTCAGGCAGATATGTATAATACAGCCTATAGTTAATCTTTGTGCAATAGCGTGCTTATACAAGTAGTTTGTAATCTAGGGAGAAAGCAGGATTATTTAATAAAGTTTGGTAAGAGAGCTTTAACAAAATATTAACTAAAACACAAATTATCTGTTTTGAAAGTAGAATATATAGTTGCTTAGTTGAGTACAAGATGTTATTTATTCAATTGTATAATGAGATATAGAATAAAATGACCAACATTATTATGTAGAAGTATTTACGGATGAATTGACCCCAGTGTTGTGCTTTAGCCGAGTAAGGTGTAATTGTTAAAAAAAGACAACTAACCTACAACTACCTCAGTTTGAAAGTAGAATATGCAGTTGTTTACAAATAAAATGTGTAATAAGTTATACACTTTAAGAGAAGTTATATGTTTTGTATTGAAATTTTGCAAATTAACAGTCATTATGCTTAGGCTGATTTTGTGTTTGTTTAGGCAAAGGGCAAGATGGTGTATTTAGCAATTTTCTTTAAAACGATTACATTTATATTCTTTCATGTTTTTAATTGTCTTCTGAATTTATCAAGGGTTTCCTTATTTTATCTAGGATAGTTCTCTGGTTTGCTGTGCTATTTTTTGATTATGCTGTTCTGCTTATTGCTAGATTGAGTGCAGTCTGATAAGGAACATGCCTCCTTGATTTCATAAAGAATAGCTTGAGTTTTAATTTTGAGTCTGTTTCTTAGGGGCAGTAATTATCATTAAGAAGGTATAAATGAGAGTGTTTGACAGCAAGGTAGCTCTAACTGTTAATGGAATCAAAATGCCTTTGTCTTCGATTACATAATGGTGTTCTCTGTTGTGTACTGGGTACATAAGGGTCTATATTAGATCACCGAACGCTTAAAAAAGTGAACGGTGAATCGACCCTATGTAAGCGAAAGCTTACAATTTCGAACTGGCAGAACAGCAATTTTTTTTCCTAGGGAAAAAAAAATTGCTGTTCCAACAAAAAAAACAAAAACTATAAACATTACATTAAGTGGAGGAGCTTTGCCCTCCACACCCCCCTACTTAAATATACCAACTCCGAGACTGCACTACAGTGCCGAAAATGGCAAAGTAACGAAGCGGCCAAGCAAATTCTTTCCCAGGGAAAGAATTCGCTTAAGACCCTCTTCGATATTTTGCCATTGCAGGCTTTTGAGTTCGACCAAGACGCATTTGAAAGAATGTGTATTCGGTCTTCTAATAGGAAACCGCGTATAACAGTATTATATTTTCTATTTGTATGATGGCTGTATGGGGGGTTAAATATAAAAATAAGCAATTTGTATTGTAGCCTAGGAAACATTTTTTCATTTCCCTTGCATTTTATATTAGGAAATGTTTAATTTTGTATAAAAAAACATTAATTGATTTTTATCCTTTTTGTGACAGCACATCTGTTTGTGTTTGAAATGAAAGACTGTAGTCAAGCATTATTCCTATGGATTTTTGCTCCGTTATAAAGGGGAAGTATATACATTGAGAGTTTTTTTTTTTTTTTTTGTTTCTTATTCCATGTGTTGACACAGGCTTCTGTGGAAGTCTTAAAACTACTGCTATGTTTTGTCTGTTGATTATTAAATTATTGTTGAATAACCAGTCAAATGCTTTGCTCAAGCTTTGTAGATGATTTTTATTACCTTGCTATTTGCAAATAAGATGGTATTGACTTGTGGAAGATCCCAGTATGTTGTTATAGATTCATATGTATGTACTAGGTTAGCTGCCCTTGTGGGCCATTGAGCCGACTTCAGAATAATGCTGGATCACATCCTTTCATTTCAAACACACAGAGATTTGCATCACAAAAAGCAGTAAAACAATTAGTTTTTTTTTCTAAATCAGTTAAAGATTTTGCAACCTATTCCCAGACTACACTACAAATTATTGATAGTTATTGATGAGTAAGGAAGGAGCAGTGATGCAACTGGTAGGTCAAGGGATAAGCATTTTATTCTCTTTAATATAAAAACTGGTCTAGGCTGGGTAGATTTATATGTAACCCAGAGATGCACATTTTAGGACAGATTACTTTAATTGTTCAGTTTAGATGTTACGGCTGTCTGGAACAGAATCCTGTCAAGACTTAATGAAAATAAAATCCTTTAAAGAATGGGCAAAGGACACATTATTGAAGTTTCTGAAGCATCTGAGTGAGTCCTCAGAGCACATAGTTGAGGATTGGAAGAGATTGAAAATGCACTTAGAGAAATGATGTTAAAAGCAAAGGAAGTATGGCAACATGGCAGTAGACATAGGTTCATAGGTAGGTACTAGGCTATTGGCCCAAGGGCTTAAGTAAGCCTAGCCAACAAGGTTCCCTGACGTACGCCACCCATGAAAGTTAATTTCCTGTGCCCCTGTCGAGCAGAGCCGCAGAAGTGATCCCTGGCATGTATTTCCTATTTCCCATCCTCTCATCAAGATTTTATTGAAGAGTGCTAATGAGGAACTTTGCTTGACATAGATGGCAGATGCCCTATGCTGACAGTCTAAAAAAACTCCAGCTATACTCTGAGGCATATCGTCTACTCGGAGGCGATCTCTGCTTAACATACAAGGCCATGTCAAACCCAGGGCTGTTGGACATGCTACACTTAAAGAAATCCCAATCCCTCACAGCCACACGCTCCAGGGATCTAAACCTTGTCTTCACAGTAAACAAAACCTGCTGGAGGGATAGGTTCTTGACCTAGAGATACCCCAGACTCTAGAATAGACTGCCTATACATGTCAAGCAGAGCGCCTCTTTGGCCCTCTTCAAAAAGAACCTTGACGTTTGGATAGGAGAAAGGAAATCCACTGTCAATCGCCCTGCTAGACAGGGGTCCAGGGAAGTAAATAGTGTGGGAAGAAATAGCCAGGGAATTGTTATGGCTAGGCTTGTATAGGCCCTAGGGCCGATAGCCTAGTACCAACCTATGAACCTATGGGTAGCTTGTTCCAGAGTATAGGAAGTCTCTGGGACAGGAATCTATCCCTCCAGCATGTCCTGTTTATTGTGGTGACAAGATTTAGGTCCCTAGAGCGTGTAGCTCAGAGGGATTGGGGTTTCTTTAGGTTTAGCATGTCCAACAGCTCTGGGTTTAACATAGCTTTATATGTTAGGCAGAAATCTCTTCGGAGTAGGAGATATGCTACAGAGTAAAGCTGGAGTTTTTTGAGATGGTCAGTGTAGGGCATCTGTTTGAGGCCAGTAATCCTCTTTGTGAGGTACTTCTGTGGCCTTTCCAGCTGCTGCAGATGTCTTGTGAGATACATTCCAAAAGGGGCGTTGTACTCTATAATGGGTCTAATGAGTGCTGAGTAGAGGGGAACAGTGATGACCTCTTTTCCTGGATGAGAACCCTTTTGTGATGAGGTGTGCCACAGAAGGATTTCCTTACTACTGTGGCGATGTGATCATCAAAGGAGAGACTACTGTCCACCTAGGTCCCACGATCTCTTATCGCACATTCAGCGTTAAGTAGACTGCTGTTTGTGGTAGTTCATGGGTACAGAGTTTTTACCAAAGGGGATGACAATGCACTTTTTGGCATGAGCTTGAGGCCATGCCTCTGACACCATGCATCTGTCTCAGTGAGCCCCTTCTGTAGGATGTCCACATCATTTGGGGACTCGACTATGGCTCCTAGTTTGCAGTCATCTGTGAACTTAGTTAGCCAGAGGTCTTCTGTGTTGGCCTGTACTTCAAAGAAGTAGATGCCAAACAGGAGAGGTCCCAGGACTGAACCCTGTGGTACTCCATTTGGCACTGGTTTGAAGTCAGATTTGGAGTCTGCAGCTTTTACAGTGTGGGTTCTGTCAGTGAGCCAGTTGGCAACCCATCTTGTGACATAGAGATTTATACCTAGTTTAGTGAGTTTAGCTATAATTCCAGAATGGGGGATGGTGTCAAAAGCCGTGGCAAGGTCAAGATAGGCTGTGTGAACCACGTTACCCTTGTTTACTGCTTTGGTGGTTCAGAAGGCATGATCTGCCTTTCACAAACCCAAACTGGGTGAGGTCCAGAGTTTGGAGGTTTCCAATGTCTTTGAGTTCCATGATGATACTTGCAGACCAGGCTTGTCAGGCTAATAGGGTGATAGTTCCCGGGATCAGTGATGGGCTCCCCCTTTGTGGAGTGGGATAACTGTTGCTGTGCGCCATTCAGTGAGCACAAAGCCTGATGTGAGACTATGATTGAACATGGTGCTTAGGTGGGGAGCCAATTTGTTTAAAACGTAGCCTGGGATGTTGCCCAGTCCCATGGATGCTGTGTTTTTGGTTTTAGAGAGTGCAGCTTTTACCTGCATAGATGTGATTACAGCGACTCTGCATTCTTCCTGTATAGATATGGGCCCACTAGGGGATGAGAGGGGGGTAATGTTAGCACTGAACCTATCTGCCAGGATGTTGGCAATATCAGTTGGTTCTGCAATTTTCGTGCCATTGTGCTGTAACTTAGAGCAAATCTGGGTGTTGCCATTGAGATTCTTGACATAGCTGTAGTAGATGTGAGTAAGAAGGAAAATTTGACTTAAGGAGAGAAAAAATGGTGCAGTTAAAAGAACCACAGACAAAAACATTAACTAGAAACACCAAGAGAATACATACTAGTCGTTTTAAGAACTTCTAGAAAACATTTTACTCTCTGAAAAAGTAAGGAAGGTGATATTAGGCTGGTTACAGAGAAACATCTAAATGAATTAAAGATACCTAGAATAAAGAATTATGCCATAATTATTATGGTAGCAATCCAGTGGTGGGTTAATCATTCTGGCAGCATAATGCAAAGTACAGTAGAGCTATAGCTGCAGATTTTAAGTAGCGCTGTAGCTTTAGTGAAACAGTTAGTGAATTCAGTGATTGTTGATTCAAGAAGCTTCAGTCTGAAAATGATTTGCCATAAAACCAGAAATTTTATAAGACAAAAATCTGGAAATTTCCTGAAAATCTAGGTGGTTGAGAGGCAAGCAAAAGCATTCCCCACACACATGCATGCAGTTCACTCTGCATCCACACACCAAACTGTACCTAGTCACACTGTTATCAGTTATACAAGAAGCCACACACGCAATCGGTCCTTTTTTCACTCAGCCATACATCAGTCTTGCATACATACCTCTCACCTGCATAGATGTTCACATAATGTCCATATTTTTGCCTCATATGTTTGGTCTTTTACTCATACAAAAATTGTGGTTTTCTGGCAAATCTTTGATGACTGAAGTCAGAAAATGACAGACATTTGAGATTCAGACTTCATACCCTTCAAAAATCCATGCTAATGCAAAACTTGATGTCCTGTCTATTCCCATGTTGCAGTATTGTTACTGTGGGATTCTCTGCCTCAGATGATCCGAACATTAGCTCCTATACAGAAGCTTTAAGCCTGGTTGTTGTTGGTGCATGGGATGCCACACGCAAGGCCATAAACCAGGGGCCTTAAATGTGACGGCTGCACACACACCTCAGAACTTTTCTACCGCAGTCGAACATCAGATCGATTGCATCGCTCCTCTACTTTTAGGACGTCTAAAGATAAGTACCCCATTAGGGAATTCTTTCAGTTATTTATGCTTGAGCTTGGTTTGCTTGTTTGTTCTTAGCCGATGTCCGCTAAGAAGGGTAAATGCTGATGTCAAATTCCACATAAAGGTGCCCATGACCGTTGCGTATTCTATTTAGGCCGGGAACACAACCATACCTCCTGCACCATATGCCAATCCTTCATCCCCAAAATGCTTAGAAGTCATCTGGCAGCCCTTAATTTATACTTGGAAAATCAGAGGCTTAAAAAGCTAGCTATAAGGATGGATCTGGAGGAACCACCAAGGAAAAAGGCCAAAGTTTCATGGCCTTCTACCTCTGCGCCCCCCACCAACCGCCGATATAGTGGTTGAGGAATGTCTGCTTGAGCCATCTACTTCTGTGTCCCCCCTCAAGGAAGCCGCTTCTGAAGTTCTGGCAGGCACGTCCACGGAGGATACTTAGTCACCGGTTACTACTGAAGTAGAGGGAGAACCAGGCTCCTCTGGATGCCTGTCCCTGATTCAGAAATCAGAGTCTGTTTCAGCTTGGGGCCCAGACAGTAGGCCTTCACCCTCACCCAAATCTACCTCTTTAAAAAGAAAGCAAAAAAGGAAACGCTTATCTTCCTGTCCTGAAGGACAGCCTGACTGGCAATCTTTCATACAGTCCTAAATGCAGGCCTTCATGGTCCTTAGGCCCTCGGCCTCCTCACTTACCACTGTTCCAGTACTTACCCTAGGCCTGCCTCAACTACTTCAATCCTCCCTCCCATTCCTAAGGAAGAAGAGGCGTTTCTCCTCATCATCAGATGAGTCTATTACATACTCATCACAGATAGCCTACCCCTAGAATATTACTCCCTAGATGTGGAATCCATAGCAGGGGACTGTCCTCCAGAAGACATAACTTTTGGGGAGACCATTACTAAAATGAAGGAATATTTTAAATGTGATACTTCCCAAATGACTGAAACTCAAAGCAGGTATTTTGAGCTGCTGCAGGTGGACTCCCCCTCCCAATCTGCCATTCCCCGTTATACCTGCATACCTAGATGCATTTGTATCAGCTTCTAGAAATCCTGATTCTCAGCCCCCTGCTCCAAAGAGACCTCATCGTTTCTACAAGGTGCCTGATTATCACAAATTCGTAGTAAAACCTCCCTTGGCGGAGACCCTGCTGTAATAGCTGTAGCTCCAGACAAACGGTCTAGACTGATCCCATCCTCCTCACTTCTGCCCACTGACAAGGACAGCAAGAGTATGGACAGGCTGGGCAAGAAGGTTTAGACCTCCTCCACCTTAGCCTTCAGGGCCATTAATTACCAAACCCATTCAGAAAATCTATGCTAATGCAAAACCTGTTATTCTATCCGCTTTCTAAATTTGTAAGATCAGTATTTAAAAAAATGTCCCTATTTTTAGGCCTTTGTCCCCCCATTATTTATGACTTTGTCCAGATTTCTTACTCTGAGGTTGGGAGCTATGCTTGCATGCAAAACTTTGACACCAGCACTGCACCTATACAAGCACACAGACAAAATTGCTCCTCTTTTCCATTTCACAGAGGCACAACCAACTCGCACACCAGTGTTGCAGCCCTAAACACACACATGCGATCGCTCTACTTTCCCACCTCATTCACAGACGCACTCATCACGCCTGCAAATTACCCCCCAAATATACACATTGAGAAAACGTACCCATTCATCAACCACTGAAGACTCTGCATAAAATGTGCTAAACCACAAAACCGTGAACGGCATTCGAGGATTGTATGCCACTTGCAACCACCAATAAAATGAGTGTGAACTGTACTGAGTTTGCACTATACATCACTTCAGCATATGTAAAAATGCTATGTGCTGTTAACTTGGGAGGTCCTGAACTAACCTTTTAAAGTGACAGGACCAGTTAACCGCAAATAAAATGTATTTTTCCCCAGTGGGCTTTTGGTGAGCCACAGAAGAGGCATTGGTGGGTCGGATTGTGGCTCTCATGCCACCTGTTAGATACCAGTTGACTGGAGTTATATGTATTGATAGAATAAAAAAGCTATTAATAGGTTTGAGTAAAAAAAAAAAAAAAATAATTGTTGAAGAAATGAAGTCACAGGTTCGTGGGTAAGTAGTAGGGTAGCTGCCCTTTTGGGCCATTTTAAGCCTAGCCAGCTTTCTTTTTTTAACTCAAAATAACCTATTCAGTTTTAGATAAAGTGTTTAGGAGCTACCTCTGTCCATTAGTATTACAGGGAACAGTCCTGGGGTAAATTTTCTGTTTCCCATCCATAGATTTAAGTTGTGCTTGAAAATGTACAGGGATGGACTGTAATTTGTTCGGGGAATCTATTCCACAGCAGCGGTATTCTGTGTGAAGTGTATAGTGTATCTGCCCCTCCAAACTGTTCTGTTGTTGCAGACGAGCCTTTGATCCCTAGACCAAGTATTTCTGATGCCTTTTGACTTGCTGATATGCAGCAAGTCCATTAGTAATGGGTTGGAGGATGCCTTATATGCCAGACACAGGTAATTTCTTAGCAGTTTGTAGGATACAGAGTATAGTGAGAGGGCTTTGAGTCTATCCATGTAGGACATGTTGTTTAAGACTTGTATCCTTTTACTAAGCTATCTCTGTGGGCATTCCAGTTATTGCATGTGTCTGGACAGAAGCATGCTAAAGGGGCATTCTATTCAGTAATTGGCCTAATGAGGGCTGAGTAAAGGGGGGGGGGACAATGATATCCCTAGATCTAGAAACAATCTATTTGTTTATAAGCTGTGCAATATAGAAGTACTTTTTTACAACAGTAGACGCATGTTCGTTAAAAGTTAAGTCAATGCCTGAACCCCGAACAACTTGGTCAGCTCTCAGGGGAGTATTGTCATTATGGTAGCTTCCAGGAGTTTACTTCTCAAAGGATACATTAATGCATTTTTTGACCTGTTGTTTCTGATATTGATTTTGGCACCAGTTATTTGAGGCAAACCTCCCTGCAGGATGGCTAGATAATTTGGGGATTCAGTGACTGCTCCTAACTTAGAGTCATCTGCAGACTTAGCCAGAGACCTTTCTTACTTCAGAAAAGTAAATGCCAAACAGGAGAAGTCCCAGCAGAATGGTGGGGGACTCCACTGGTGACTGGTGTTTTTGTGGAAGTAATTTCTGTTTTGATTATCTGCATCCTATTTGTGAACTTGATAGCAATCCAGCAGGTGACATAGGGTTTATTCCTAGTTTATTTAGCTCTTCTAGTGTGCCCGAGTAGGGATTACGTTAAAAGCTTTGGCTTGGTCGAGGTATGCGATGTGTATTGTTTTGCCTTCATGATCCATCCATTGCTTTAGTGACCTTTTAATAAAAAATCCAGCAGGGTGAGTAAGCATGATCTGCCCTTCACAAATCCAAACTGAGACAGGTCTAGTGTTTGGAGGTTCCCTGTGTCTTGATTGATTAATTCTCTAAGTCTTTCCATAGCTTTAAATATGACATGGCTAGCCAGACGTATGGGTCTGTGGAAGGCCCTCCCTTATGCAGAGGAGTAAATGTAGCTAGTCTCCATTCGCCTGTTATAAAACCTGTATGGTGGCTGAGAGTGAACAGTGTTGTTAGGGGTGTGGCTAAATCGTGCTTCATGCTATTTAAGATGCTTCCTGGAATGTTTTCAGAACCCATTGATGCAGTATTTTTATCTTTTGATAGCGCTTTTAGAACTGGGTTTTGTAGTATAGCTGGAGGGTGAGCCAGTTTCAGGTATATCTTGAGGGAGAGATGGAGGAGAGATGGGGATAAGGTTAGAGCTAAATTTATCGGCCAGTAGGTTTGCTACATCTTCAGCCTCGGTGCAACATTGTACACAGTCAGCTCACATCACTGCATTGTCATTTTGAGATTACGAACATAACTAAAAAAAAATACCTTCTGACTGTTTTTGGCTTGGGTGGCTATTTTAGCATCAAACCTAACTTTGGTGGATTTTATGAAGCTCATGAGTTGTTTTTTATTGTTTCATTGAGAAGAGCTCTGACAGTCTGTGAATTAATCTTCCTGCTTTTGGTCAAAATTATTTTTCTTTTTATTATAAAGGTTATTGATATTATGGCTCCACCATGTGGGTTTGTTTCTTTGAGTTTACCCTGCACTTGTTTTTGAAAGGTACAGCTCCATCTTTGCAGCTGTTTACATGCTGGTATAGTTTGTTGGTGTACCTTTCTACGGATATAGTGGAGTTAACTGAGTTTGATGACTATTTGAAGCTGGCAAGTACATCACTTAGGAGTAGGTAGTTTGCCCAAATGTCCTTTTGTGGGTGGAAGGGATCTCGGGTTTCTGTTTTATTTCAAAGGAAACTGCTGTATGTTCAAATTTAACAAGTGATGAATATACGCAAGGGATGGTGCAAGATGCTCCCATATTACTAAGGACAAGATCCAAGATGTTATTCCCTCTAATGATAACCCACCACCCAACTTTTAAGTTTGGGAGTCCTCCCAAGAATCAGTACTGCAACATTGACCATGAAGAACATAATAGAATTATGTCCTACTTACCATTATTGTAGATGTTCGAGTAGATCTTTATTGCAATACATACTTCTGCCCTTCAACCTCTCTGTCTGCTTACCACTTCTGTCCCCCTTGCTGGGTGCAAGGGGTCGAGGAGGTTTTTTTTTCCCTGCAAATAGTCCTCTTATCTCATTAGTCTTTGGATGTCCCTCGGCTCGGGATGATTTAAAGACTCTGGAAATCAGACTGGTTGTGAGCTTCTCCATGGCAAGAAGACCCAAGAATCAGTACTGCAACACTGATCTGCTGGAACATCTACAGTTATGATAAGTCAGGCAAAAATGTTACTTTTTTCCTCCTTTATCTAACATGGACAGAGTCAAAGAAAACTCACTCAGCTTGTGGAATTCTTTGACCCAGAAAAAACATGTTCTTTTATTTATAAATATGTTTACCGAGGTAGTGCACTGATCACAGCCTGGATAAAATACAATTTAATCTGTACAGTAAATAGTAGACAATCACAGCAAACATATAAATAGTTGAAACTGACATAGGTTAAAGATTCATGCTAACAGACATTTCAGGCAACCACAGACATAATAAAAATTCACATCAGTAATGTAGGAGCAGTCATCGTAGTTGCAGTAAATGAACAACAAGATTTTAGGGTCATACAAAGTTAGTGCAAAGAAGTTCATATGCTACAGAACGTACAGTCACAGTGAGATGTAGTACTTGCACTAGTTTGAAGTAGCTCATCATTAGATCACTGTTGCAGTTATATAAAGCTGTATGGGACATATTCTGCCATCTTGCCAGTATACTAAAGCTTTTTGGCATCTTTCTTGCACACCAGGAAGACAGGTAGTCTCCTCCTTCCTATGAAGAAGATGGTCAAACATGAGAGTATGCTGGTATAGAAATGATATAGCAAAGCCAAAATTCAGAACTAACTTGCTGTTGGTACAGTTAGTTAGATGTCTCATTGTCGTGGTGGCTTCAGTATTGGCAGTTGGCCTGCAGCTAGAGATTTTGGGAAGATAAGTACCCTGTTGGAAACATTCCTTTGTTTGTTTTTCTGTGAAAAAATGATGTTGATTTTGATACTGTGAAAAAATTGTTAAAGTGTAGCTTATGTCTGTCAGAAAAGGGAAATGTGCATGTGGAAGGTGGATGCCTTATAAGGATGCCCACAAGGCCTTCATTTTCTGCCTAGAGGAGAGTCGGAACTTCAGGTCCTGTGACATTTGCTCAACTTTTACTACTAAAACCATTACTGGTAGGCTCAATTCCTTAAGACTTTTTATTGTAAACCATTATTTAGAAGTCTTTGCCCTTGTAACTATGACTTCTGGCTCTTTTTCCCTGGATCTCTCTCTATTAAAGAAAAGGTGGCAAATTTCAGAAGAGGCTTCTGAAGAGACTCATTTGTTTGCCTCTTTGTAACAATCTAGGATGGATGGTTCCACTGAGGTTGTTTTGGAGCCTTTGGACTATCAGTCAGATCTTCGTGGTCCATCTGGTGAGGCTCCATAAGGCCCAGGAGCACTAGACGTTTCAGACTTGTCTTCTGGCACCCTTAGCCGAGTCTCATTTTGTTCTTTACTGAGGGTGAGAGGAAAAGTACTCTAGTCCTGGTAAAGAGAAGAAGGTTGGGTCATTAATGGAGGCCCAGATATCTGATTTATCCAAGACTATCAGACAAGAAACACCAAAGAAGTCCCAAAAGATTAGACCTTTGTCATCCCATCCTCTTCTGCTCCTTCCCATCAGAAGGACTCCCAGGAAGACTGGTAGTCTACCCAGGATATGAGGGAGATCTCTCCTCCTTTTTATGAAGAGGATGGTCTGACTAAGCCTCACAGATCTACTCTTCCATCATCTATGAATCTGAAGACACTTTTTGTCCTCAGAGCCCTCAGATTAAGAAATTTCTTTCTGTGATGTCTGTAAAATGAACGAGTTCTTCAAATGGGAGGGAAGCGAAGTTACAGATCCACATAAAATGTCTTGCTTGTTCAGTCTGGATACCTCAAAGCCATTAGCTCTCTCTCCACCACAGGGAACCGTGGGGGGATGATTTTAATACCACTGCTGCTTCTGTGGACTTGCAAATTCCTGTACCTTGGAAACCTGGCAAACTTCGTAAGATACGTGATTCCCATAAGTTCTAGAAACCACATTGCTGACTTGGCTGTGATGTCTATGAGCAAGGACAGTACCATTAAACACTTGGTTTCTTCTAACCCCATGCTGTAGTGAGAGAGCTCTGCACGTACGGCAAATGCAGGGCAAAACCAAATCTGGAACAAAACACAAATGGCCAGCACTGAGGTGTAAATGGCAAAACAGACTCAAAATACAGCGATATGGTAGGTAATTCAAAGTTTAATCCTCCATACCGGTTTCGGCATGACCACCTTCATCAATGGAATACCATTAAGCAGATAATATCATCCCTCCATAAATAAACCCATCCACCAATGGAAAAAACAGCCCCCCCCTATCAGCATCACTTCCTTCAATCAAATAATAAACATGCAGATAGTACATAAATTATAAAATAGCATACAGAAATAACAATGTATTGCTACAAATGATCATTTAATCCTGGTGGGAAAAGTCCCCCCAGCTTAATAAACCAATATTTTTCTTTCTTATTTAAAATACTATGCCAACCCTGCATATTGTTTCTATTACCAGCAATTCTGTCAATTATTAAAAAATGAAAATCTGCACTGTTATGTATCATGCAGTGTCTGTAAAGAGCATTAGTTTCTCGTTTGTTACGTATGTCACTTCGATGTTCTGACATACGTAATCTCAGTGGACGAGAGGTCTGGCCAACATAAAAGGCCAAACATTTACAAGTGGCCAGATAAACAATCCAATCAACTCCACAGTTCCCATAGAATTTCATATCATACACCTTACTGGTGTTTTTGCTAGAAAATTGTTTGAGTTTGCTAACATATCGGCATGAAGAGCAGTGTCCACAAGGGAAAGTACCAAAAAGAGTATCCCCTGACAAAGTAAGTTGTATATAGCACCCCCACTGCTGGTATGCTTGAAATGAGAGCAATATGAAACCAAGGTTTTGCCTTTCCTAAATGAAAATTGACATCTCGTCCCCAAAACCTGGCGCAAACTGTCATTAGCCATGAGGATGTTCCATTGTGTATAAATAGTTTCCTTTAACATTAGTGTTCCTCCCAAATGTTGTGACAAACCTGATGGTATCAGTAGTGGTCCTCCGAGTTTTGAACTTATATTGCAATAATGACATCCTGTCATGAGTATTAGCCCAGTTATGTCAAAGTCCCTGCATCCCCTAACCCGGAATCTGTTACAGAGATCCTGTTGAGAAGAGTCGTATTCATCCTGAGTGGAACTTATTCTCTTCATATGTAAAAATTGGGATCTCAGGATGTTGTGGATGGTATAGCTGGGATGCAAGCTGGTAGCATGAAGCAAGTTGTTATATTGGGGGTACTTCCAAAATACTTTCGTACTGAGGGTATTGTCCAAATTCCACTGGACTGTAATATCCAAGAAATAAATTTTGTTGCAATTAGAGTTGAGTAAACTCTATGCCCCATTTATTATCATTAAGGTATTGGACAAACTCGAGAAGAAATCCCATATTAGCCGCCATACCATCCAGATATCTCCTCCAGATGTCAATTTCGTCAATATACAGGTTATGGGAGGGGTCATATATAAGATGTTCTTCCAGATAGGCCATGAACAAATCTACGTAGATGGGTGCAAAAGATGCATCCAACGCGGTACCCTGAATCTGCCAAAAACATTCCCCCTGAAAATAGAATACATTTTTATTGAGCATGTACTCAGCCATCATAAAGTATTAAATCCAGCTGGATACAAGTTGGCACGGTCCATCCAAAATTGTAAAGCTTGAAGACCAGCCCAAAGGGGGGAAGTTGGTGTACAGAGCTTTGACATCAAGGGTGCAAAGAAGCCACCCAGGTTCAAGTTGTGTATCAGACTATTTTCAGGAACTGTGTGGTATCCTGTATACGTGCCCGAATCATATCCAACAACGGTTTTAGATACTGAGTAAAAAAAGCGGAAAGAGGTTCTGTCAATGAACCTGTTCCCCGAAACAATAGGCCGACCTGGCGGCTTAGTCAGTGATTTGTGAATTTTAGGCAGGAGATGCATAATCTGCTTCTGGGGATCCCTAACAGTTAAATGAGACTTGACTGTCTCTGAGATAATACTCTCATCAACAGCCTCACTTAAAAACAAATCAATATCTTTCTTAAAGTTAGTTGTAGGGTCAGTGGGCATAACCATATAGCGGCGTGGGTTGGATAACTGTCCCTTACCCTCGCTGAGATAATAATCTGTATCCAGTATGACTACTGCCCCTCTCTTATCTGCAGGTACAATAACAATCTTACGGTTATCCATTAGCTCCTGTAGCGCTTTGCTTTCTCCACTTATTACGTTATGACCCAATACCAAAAAATCACCAGTGTTGAAATGTATATCCTTAAGGACAGCCTGTAAGAATATTGACACATGTTTGTTCATGGGTGTCTGGAAATCAGATTTAAAGAATCTAAACTCAGTAGACCTTTGAGAATTATTGCCGGAATCAACGAACAATTTAAGATTAAGCCTACGGCAAAAGTCATATAAATCAGATACCATACAGGGTTCATCCACAAAAAAGCCGGGCACAAAATTCAATCCTTTATTCAAAAGCTGCTTCTGTTCATGCTTAAAATCACATTGGATATATTCAAAAATTACTGTTGTGGTCATTTAGTGTGACATCAGGGTCTGAAGTAATCCCACCACTGTAACTGTTCCTGTTTCTATGTTTCCTCCCACCCTGCCTCCTGCTGCATCTAAAGGGTGGTCCACATTGCGTTGCTTTTTAGGGGTGGGTGATTCCCGGGTGCTGGCACTATCAATATCAGTGACTGAGGATTCCTCAGCTGATGTATTACTATAGTAATTCTCAGTCTTCCTTAAAATGGACCTAGTTCTCTTCCTACTAGTGGCCCCAACCGGCCTACCTGTCTCAACAAATGACACTTTTGGAAACCTCAAATGGTTTACCCCTGTGATAGTCCTTTGCATCCCTTTTGAACTTTCGTATTTTTTATCCCGAGTTTGCTTCTCAAAGGTAAGTAGCTCCTATGATAGGTTGTTGAGACAACCAACATACTGAGATTGACCCTCATATCTTTTGGTTTCATCACAAAGCTTCTTCACTTCTGCAATATTCATATCAATCATGCGCTCATAATATGAGCTAAGGATATGAACAAAGGACATGGAAGCCTGCTGAAGTCCCAGGTTCCACTCCTTGAGTAGCTCATCATCCATCTTACCCACTAAGGGCTGTATTTGGACCCTGAGTCCTCTGGGCATAATTTCCTTGTTCTGATAAGCTTTGAAAAGCTTAAGATGCCATATATTCATTCTGAGGGTTTTCATCCCCCTACCAAGTTTATTAAATGGCAGATTGCAGCCGTCAACTGGATCCATATTGAGAGCATCTTTATCAGTGCCACTCACATTCATAATCCCAAACACTCTTATATTATTTTTGTCGGCACATAAACCATTCAGGATAGTTTCCAGATCCATAACCATGAGCTCACAATCCACCTAAAAATGTCTGAACACAAACAGCCAGAGTAGCACCAGAGGATCAGTAATCCGCCCAACCAATGCCACCAAAGGAGCCACTTATTCAAACAATATATTTGTATATATTTCCCCAAAAAGGAACCCCAATAAAGGGATGCAATATGAAAGCTCAACAGGGAAAACAGGCCCCAAAGTAAACAAAAATAAAATCACAACGCTTGTTGAGCTCTGAGGTTCAGAGGCCAGTAAGCAAGAGAGGATGCATCTAATCAGTGAAATAACACAAAAATCAGTATTAAACTGTAGTCGGTCCACCCCTAGGCCAGAAAAAATGTTTTCAAAACAGCCCAGAGCCCCTACACATTAATAAACCAATACAAACGAATAATGCTTTTGATATACAGTAAGATTCCGAATATCTAAAAATTTATAGCCAAGATTAATTCCATACCTCCACCATTAATTCGGCACAGTATGTCTACCTAGACTAAGCTCCATGAGGAATGTCAAATGTGTGGAAATACTTAATGAAAAAAGACCTTCGGATACCAGAAAGCCATAAAATAGGCCCTCCAGCTGGTTATATTACATTCAGATACCTAGGAATGAGACAATATATAAGATCTGAAGTTGTAAACAAAAAGCTCCCAGTTGTATTCAAGTCCAAAACCCATAAAATGTTCCACATTAAACTCCAATATCATTAACTACTGTTGAGATAACATCCACCCACTCCACAGTCCTGTATAAGGAAAATTGGCCAAGCACTCGGAGAGCCCACACCTAAATATAAATACACATATCACTGGATTGAGAAATCCTGACAAATAAAAAATGGCAGAAAAAATACAGGAATACAACATTAACGTTACAGCAAAAATGCCTGTGCTACGACTATCGTTACTCCAAATACAATAAGCCTCAGAAAATTGTTGACAACCAAGAAAAATGTGTTGTCTATCCAACAATTGTTGGGCGAGAATAATACCAATCTGATTGAATATACTAGGGAGAAACATGCGATAACTTCCTTTAACTATGTAAACTATAGTAGTTCCCCAAACATTACCCTAAAAGATGTTTATACATTGGTATATAAAAGAAGTTTCAATATCCCATACAAAATGTATGAACAGAAAACACAATTCCAAGACCCCTATATGTATGTATGAAGTTAAGAACAGATATGCATTGAGAAAACAGTTCTATACATATTCCCAATAGTATCGCCAGATGTCCACAGTTTCCCAATATTATAGTTGTTCCAAGAACAAATCTTGTAATGTTACAGTTCAGATATATGGTCGCCTTGAGGCAGAAATTCAAACATCAGTCCGAGATGTTAAAAAAGAAAAAATATTGAACAAATGTTCAGGGCCAAACATACCACCAAAAGCATTCCTTCAGATGTAATAAATCCAGGCATTCATATTCCTAAGCCCACCGGAGTTGCCAATAGTCCACAGTTAGCCTGTATTTCAAATTATTCAAGAGAAACTCGTATTATTCAAGTTAGGATGTCAGGTCCTGAACACAAGTCGTCAAATACGAGATTTTTATGAGTGGCCAAAAACCACCAAAACAGGCCGCCCCAAACACCACTGTAAGATCAAAAAGCAAAACGGAGATTAAGTGAGTAGTCTGGGCCCAAACCACCACGACTTTAACCCTCATATGAATGTACCAACACTGCACAGGTAAGAAGTCAAGAAACAGTACCTGCACATACACATAACATATCCAGATATGTCCTAAGTATGTAGACAATCCACACAGGTTCAATGCCCTAAAATAAAGATGACCAGAAAATACAAAATGTTCCCCAAAATGCTCCTCACACCGCCATCTTCTAATTTCGGTAACAGCAGACATGTATTCAGTAAACGTACGAAACAGATTCCAGAAAGAATGCTGTGTATAAAAAATGCTGATGTATAAAAAAGAACAGGTCCGGTTGACCATAATCCAAAAAGCAAGACTGAAATTGCACTGATGTAACAGGTAACAGGTACACAAGTCACCAATCTTGATAATGCCAACACCCAGCCAACAGCAGAACAGAAGCAGAATGCTGTAGTGAGAGAGCTCTGCACGTACGGCAAATGCAGGGCCAAACCAAATCTGGAACAAAACTCAAATGGCCAGCACTGAGGTGTAAATGGCAAAAAAGACTCAAAATACAGCCATATGGTAGGTAATTCTAACCCAGTCCCAATGAAAATGACAGTAGGGTCTTGAGAAGGTATTTGCCTCTTCCACATTATTGTTCAGAGCAATTAACTCCAGATACGTGTGGCAAAATACTTATTTTTCTGACATGCAGCAGTCCATAGCTCACCTTCCCTTTGTCTTACATTAAACTCGTCTGACTAACATGGTCAGTTCTGCTTCACAGGTTACAAAATACCCAGTAAAACATGCCTGGCTCTGACTCCAGAATTTTCATGAAAATATCAAGTCTTAGGTTTTAAATGCCCCTGTTGGAGACGCATTTACTTTTTGGGAATTCCTTGGCTGAAGTTTCTGTTCAAGGCTTTTTCTAGGACCCATGAGGGAAGACACCTGGAGACCATTCCTACCCCTTGTGCACATTAGCCATAGTTACCTGGAAGCTGGCAACTCAACACAGTCTTTAACTTCAGGAAACCTGCATTCTTTTAGTACAGAATAGAATTGCAGACTCATTGCGGAGATCCAGGACAAACACTCGGAAATTAATGTTACACCTATATCTTCCAGGAGATTGTCTAATTGCACGTAATTCCTTAAGTAGATCAGTTTGCCTCCATTCACAATATACAGCTGCAGCAGTTATGTGCCAGGATTCGTTACGGACAGGCTTAGAAAATTGATGCCTTTTCTTTCCCAAGGACAGCAATGTTCCTTTATGCCTCCCCCCTTTTCCTCCGATAACCAGAGTCTTATCTCTTTTTGATGAAGACAGCATTGGTTCTCCCTTTTCATGCAGCTGGCCAGAGGCATTTATCAAAAACTTCTTCACTGAGTAGACCTAAAGTTACTTGCGCACATATGTCTCAACCTCTTAGAGCAGGAAATCTGAGCAGACCCATAAATAATTGGGAGACAATGAACTAGAAACAGGGACAGTTTTTAATATTAGTCTTATGAATGTAGAACGTTGATAGAATAACAGATTTTCCATTAGGATGAATTTTCTGAAGGATATGAAGTCTGGAACTCAAATGTCTATCAATGTTTTCTGACTTCAGTCCTCATTGATTTGCCAAAGATTGGCCAGAAAAAAAAAATGTATGAGGAACAGACCAAAAATATGAGGCAAAATTCTGGACATTCTGCGAAAATCTGGACAGTTGAGAGATATGCTTACACATGACAAGGGATCATTCATCCACTCCAGAATTCTCAACCTGCATCTCACTGTATGGGTGATAAGTTTTTAATGGATCCCTTTTGAAATGTCAGAACTTGAAATCCTGGGTGCCAGCATGCAAAAAAAAAAAAAAAAACTAGAAAGTTGAGTCTCAAGCATCACTTTTCTTTCATTTTTTTTTTTTTTTTTTAATTTCTTTGCACTGGAGCACCCCCCTGTACTTCCTGAAGTGGGGGGGGGGGGCAAGCTCCCCACCCCAAACTTTATATATATCTATATCCACACACGTGTGTATGTGTATACATACAGTGCAATGAAATAGTATTTGCCCCCTTCCTGATTTCTTATTTCTTTGCATGTTTGTCGCACTTAAATGTTTCAGATCATTAAACAAATTTAAATATTGGACAAAGATAACCCAAGTAAACACAAAATGCAGTTTTTAAGTGATTGTTTTATTTATTAAGGAAAAAAAATGAACCAAACTACATGGTCTTATGTGAAAAAGTAATTGCCCCCCTTGTTAAATCGGTCCTATGTGAAAAAGTAATTGCTACCTTGTTAAATCATGAAGTAACTGTTGTTTATCACATTGTTGGGAAAGATGAGTTCAATTTCACTAGGCAAACCCAGGCCTGATTACTGCCAGACCTGTTGAATCACTTAACTGATCACTTAAATAGAACCTGTCAGACAAAGTGAAGTAGGCCAAAAGATCCCAAAAAGGAAGACATCATGCCGCGATCTAATACAGAACAGATGAGAAACAAAGTAATTGACATCTATCAGTCTGGAAAAGGTTACAAACCCATTTCTAAAGCTTTGGGACTCCAGCGCACCACTGTGAGAGCTGTTATCTACAAATGGAGAAAACATGGAACAGTGGTAAACCTTCCCAGGAGTGGCCGGCCTACAAAACTTACCCCAAGAACCCAGCGATGACTCATCCAAGAGGTCACAAAAGAACCCAGAACAACATCTAAAGAACTGCAGGCCTCACTTGCCTAAGTTAAAGGTCATTGTTCATGACTCAACCATAAGATAGAGACTGGGCAAAAATGGCATGCATGGCAGAGTTCCAAGGCAAAATCCACTGCTGACCAAAAAGAACGCAATGGCTCATCTAATTTTTGCCAGAAAACATTGTGATGATCCCCAAGACTTTTGAGAAAATATTCTGTGGACTGATGAAACAAAAGTTCAACTTTTTGCCATAAAAGTAACACAGCATTTGAGAAAAAGAACATCGTGCCAGCAGTCAAACATGGTGGTGGTAGTGTGATGGTCTAGGGCTGTTTTGCTGCTTCTGGACCTTGATGACTTGCTGTGATTGATGGAACCATGAATTCTGCTCTCTACCAAAAAATCCTGAAGGAGAATGTCCGGCCATCAGTTAGTGACCTCAAGCTGAAGTGCACTTGGGTTCTGCAGCAGGACAATGATCCAAAACACAGCAGCAAGTTCACCTCTGAATGGCTTTAAAAAAACAAAATGAAAGTTTTGGAGTTGCCTAGTCAAAGTCTGGACTTGAATCCAATTGAGATGATGTGACCTGACCTTATAAAGGCGGTTCATGCTTGAAAACCATCCAATATGGCTTGATTAAAACAGTTTTGCAAAGAAAAGTGGGCCAAAATTCTTCAACAGCAATGTGAGAATGTCATTGCCAGTTACGCAAATAATTGATTGCAGTAGCTGCTGCTAAGGGTGGCACAATCCGTTATTAGGTTTAGGGGCAGTTACTTTTTCACATAGGGTCATGTAGGTTTGGATAGTTTTTTTTTTTCCTTAATGAATAAAATCATCACTTAAAAACGGCATTTTGTGTTTACTTGGGTTACCTTTGTCTAAAAATTTATATTTGTTTGATCTCAAACATTTAAGTGTGACAAACATGCAAAAAAAAAAAAAGAAATCAGGAAGGGGGCAAATACTTTTCCATTGTGTGTGTGTGTGTGTGTGTGTGTGTGTGTGTGTGTGTGTGTGTGTGTGTGTGTGTGTGTGTGTGTGTGTGCATGTATGTATGTGTGCATGTATGTATGTCTGTGTGTGTATATATATATATATATATATATATATATCTACTTCATAAGATCGACATTCATTTGGTCGACAGCTCATTTGGTCGACAACCAGTATTCAAGGCACTTAACAGGGATTTGCCCCCCTCCCCAGTGTTGTGCAACCCTGGAGTTGTTATATATAGTTGGGGGGGGGGGGGCGAAACATGAAAATGCAACAAAAACTACATGTTTTAAATGAAAATAGTTGGGGGGCTGTGTCCCCCACAGCCCCCCTAACTATATATATATATATATCAACTCCAGGGTCGCACAACATTGGGGAGGAGGGCAAATCCCAGGTTTTTGCCTTGAATACTGGTTGTTGACCAAATGAGCTGTCGACCAAAAGGGTGCTTGTCCTTCTGTTAAAACTGACAGTAAGGAAAGCCCTGAATAAAATGAAGAGGACTGCATCTACAGGTCCTGACATCGTATCTTGTTGAAATATTTAATGTAAAACTTTATCTTGCTCCTCTTTTGACAAATATATGTCATGCGTTGCTGTATCATGGTACAGGGCATAATTCATGGATGCAATCATGTATAACCCCAGTATATAAAAAAGGAAAAGAATATCTAAAAAACTGCAGGGCTTGTCAGCTTAATATCCTTTCTTGGTAAATGTTTTGAGAGGTGTATAACTGACCTAATAAATAAAAATATAATTCTGTGGAACTTTTGGACATTAAAACAACATGGCTTTATTAGAGGGAGGTCTGTTGTTACAAATCTAGTAGAGTTTTATAACAGAATCGGTATAGCATATGACTGGAGTTTGCCAACTGGAACGATGTTTTTAGATCTTGCCAAGGTCTTTGATACTTTTGTCTTTTACAGAGATGTACAAAGTCATGTGTAATACCAGTATAAATCTAGCCATAATTAAATAGATTGTGTCGTTTATTAAGATAATCACAGGCTGTCATTCTGCAAGAAATTACTTCAGGAGTATTTCAGGCCTCGCTGTTTGGTCCTGTGCTGTTTAACATAGTATTTTCAACAATTCCTAAGGGTCAAAACTGATAACTAAGCAAATATGCTGATGACAGCTAAGCAGGATTTGTTGTTGCTGACAGTGATTATCATATAATTAATTCTTGTATGATAAAAAGTTCATATTGGGCAAATGACAGTGGGCTACAGTTTAGTCCAGACAAGTGTAATGTTATATATTTTAAAACTCTTTCTTTCTTAAACCCAATTTAATTTATAATAGATAAGCTTCAGGTTGTGAATCAAAGGTCGTGTACCCAAGTACGACATGTAAGGAATGGTGTTAATATCTTAGTCTGTATTCACTGAGTTACAGATATATTCGGGGCAAATTGATCTTTGCCTGTAAGTTATTTCATGACATATATTTACAAACTCTGTTAGATACTGAAACAATTATAGTCAAACTGAACTCGGGGTTAGTGACTTAAGATTTTACATCCCTAAACTTCGCACTACCCCAGGAATCTTCCTTTTATCTGTTAGAGCTGCAGCTTTATGGAATAGACTGCTCATCTCTAAAAGGCAAACAGACTTAACAAAATCCAAGATCAGTTTAGACTGTTGGGTAGGTGAATTAGCCTGGTATATATTTCATCAGTGTTCCTTGGTGGTCACATGATCATAACACTTTACAATAATTTATGAACTTATTAGTAATATGAATCAAAAAGCTTAATGACATCATTTAGTAAAGTTCTTGACTGAGCCTAGGACCTTTCCAACAAATTTAGAGTATAATTAGTAGGGGACATTTTTATACTAACAGCGACAAAAAAGGGTTTTAAAGGGCTCAAGCTAAAATGGGAAATAAACTTTGAAGAGATCATCAGATAGAAAGTATGGAATGAAATTAGTTTTGCCCTAAGATATGCTTCAAAGTTGGGGAAATTTAGATTGCTTGGAAGTGCCTGCAGAGATATATGTATATATTTTTTATTTAAGCAGATTAACAAAAATTGTATCAGGGACAAAAGGCACATGTTGGAGGTATATGGAAGGTCAAGTTAGGGACCTGGGAATACTTTTTCTGAGATTGAACAGAACTGAAGGTATTTGTAAAGAATTTTTTGAATGAATTGTTTATAAAGAAAATAAGGTCGACAAGGCTATTCCTGTTGAGTTTATGATAAAGTTTGGCATAACTTGCAGTAATCAAGCTCTTGTAACTCTGGTTTTATTTTTAAACATCTTTATTAAATAACTTTCTAAACAATGACCTGGGTGCTCATACATTAATAGAAAAAGACAAAATATAGTAATATTTATTCTCTTTATTTTCATGCAGTATACATATTTGGTTTCTTCTTGACCATTATTCACTCTAGCATTATGTAAGTTGCTCAATTCTTGCCTGCCCTTAAATCTTAACCTTCCTGAACATTATTTTGCATGTGTTCCCCCAAATTCATTTATTTCTATGTAATTTGTTCCTTCCCTTTTCAGAATTCTGATTTTGTTAATAGAAAAAAAAAACTATTACCCTTGAATAGAAACTGAGTATTCTATGCACCCAAGAGGTGTCTGTTGTTTAAAAAGTCTCAGAGATGCAAGACAAACATATACAGGAAAAGCTTATCATAAATTCATGAACACATGGCTACCATGAAGAGATTAACGTCATTATGAATAAATAAATAAGTAAAAATTATTTCATAAATATAACAAGCACCAATGTTAGACTTCCGTAAACACATTAGGGCTTCAATGACCTTGCTGGATACTTCTGTAAAACACAACAAGCCCCTGACTTCATCTTTAAAAATAAAATGGCAGAAGGGCAGCCAAGTACATCCAAAGTAATGGGAAGATGTGCACAGGGATATGTAGAACAGAAAGAGACGCTTCATAACAGGGATATATATATGCAGAGCGAGATGGAGTCATTATACAGGGATATGCAGAAGTTCAGTAAGTGTAATCTTTTTAGAATAAACCAATGTTGTAGAGAGCAGTTTGGGGAGGGGGGTGTATGTGGTTAAATGATTTTGCTCAAAGTCAAACCCTGAACCTTAATTATTGGTAAGCAAGTGCCTTATGCCTTCACACCAACTGCCAGGTCTGCTTTAATTTTTGTAAATCACTAAGGATTGCAGTCTGTCATTGTCAGTCAGAGTTTCATAGTTGTGTTGTTCAGTGTCATTGATACAACACACACTTGCTTTTGTTGCAGAAGACTGTTGATTCTCTTCCCATACCAGTTAGTTCAGTTGCTGACATGACCATGCAGCATAAAAGGGGAGGGGTGCACTCCTGAGTGTGTCCTCCTTTGGATGAGGTACCTAATAAATATGAAGCTGTTGTTAGTTTGCCAGGCATTCCCTATTGCCTATCACCAGCACAGCATTTTTTTTAAATGTAACCTAGGCAATTTATTCAAGGGCAGCAGGCATTGAATTTCTAGATGAGCTTTTTAATGTGGAATAATTCAGATTACCTTTACTTCTGCATATATTGTATGTATTGACTAATATTGATGGATTTTAATGACAGCAGTTTTGAAAGGCCTTTTATGATTGAAATGTTTTGAAATGGGTAGTTTTGTCATTATTGGTTCATATCTTTTATTTCTCTGCTTACTGGAAATATGTTCAAAACTGGAAGTCTAAAACGCACACTAACAAGTGATGCTGTATTAAACAAGGAATGTAATTTAATACCCCCAAGAGGGTAAATCAAAGAACATATGCATTTATGAATAGTCCTAAAAATGTGTGCAAGGGGCCATGGTTTGAAAACAGCCCAAAGTGAAGTAAATCCAAATATATATAGTCATTGTAGATAAAAGTAAAGAAGAAAATAGTATGGACACTGACAGGTTTGAACTGAGTTTATTGTAACTGGAGAGAGAGATCCAAGTAATGGAACACTGCAGTGGCTTCAATCCATTGGGCCCCATTTGACTACGATCTGGCTCTGGTGCCATGGCTGCTAATGAAGAAAAATAGGTTTCCTACTAATAGATGAAAGACATAGACAAGAGGCTCCACAATTGACCAGTAGGCACCTCAATAGAAGGGTAGGTAAGTAAGTGATTTATACAGATAACTGAATGATAAGTGCTAGGCACAACATTTGAGAATTAATTTTATGCTCAACTTCTGAGAGACTTGGTTGGCTGTAATCACCTGAATTAGAAGCTGAAGTTAAGTACAAACTTGCAGTTTTAAAAGTACTGTATTTCATTTTTTCTGTTATCTAATTGTGTGTTTCACTGAATAGTGTGTGCTGTCTCTCTCTCTCTCTGCAGTTAATTCCCCAACCACACTCCCTGTTCTTGTTTTGGTGTTAGTGGCTCTGGGATTGCCCACCCCTCCTGCAAGTCTGTATTTGAGCATTCCTCCTGAGTCCATCTCATTTGCTCACTTAACCGAGTACAGTGAGATCATATTCTGAGTCTAGTGTTCACTCTACTTAATAGAGAGAGAAGATTTGAGAAGGCCAACCCACTTAGGTTCTTCCTTCCTCTCTCCTTACACTTCACTAACAAAAAAAAAATTGCATTTTATTCATCTGCTTTTACTGTATTTGTGTTTCCTCCTACTTTATTTTGCTTTTGCCTCTTTTTAAAAAGAACTCAATTTTATTTATTCTGCTGCATTTATTACTGCTTGGTAGTAGCCTGATTAAATTGTAACTGTTATTCTAAGTCTTTTGGTTTAAGCACTTGGGCTTCATACCGGTTGTTTTACATTAAGAAGGATTGTGGTCTGCACTGTTGTGGCAGGACAGGTAGCTTACATCCTTCTAAGCTGGGAATTGCTGATTGAAGGCTCAGTGTCTGCTATTCTAAAAGTGTATTAGTTCTGGTTTAAGCACTTGAGCTTCATGCCAGTTGTTCTACATTAAGAAGGTTTATGGTCTGCACTCTTGTGGGAGGAGAGGCTGGATTCTGCCCTTCTGAGCTGGGAATTTCTGGTCACAGGCTTATTGTGCCTGCTTATTTGAACTGTTTCTGTCTGAAATTGGTGTGCCTTGTTGCTATAGCATAGACCAGATTCAGGCCTGCTGAATCTAGCTTTGTTTGTATAACTTGAGCACTGATCTAGGCCATCTTTTTTTGGAGAAGGTTCCCCTGCACCCTAGTAGCGGGAGTGTGCAGTTAAAACTTGTCTGATTGAAGACTGCTGGAACAGGGCTCAGTTTTGTGCTTTTGTCTGGTTAATTGGGTAACTTGTTTAAATCAGTTTGTTCGTTTTCTGTTGTTTTATATATATATATATATATATATATATATATATCAATTGCACTTTATTCATCTGCTTTTACAGTATTCGTGTTTCTTCCTATGTTATTACTAGGGGCATTGACTATAACTCTGATCTGAGATATATAACAATAAGTATCCTTTTTCTGTGCATTTGAAGTTTTTTTTTGATTGTATCTGCTTTATTTTCTGGAAAAAAAAAATATATATATATATATATATATATATATACTGTTTTCCTGCCTTTCTAAGCTAGTATAGTCCAGTTTTCAGGTTAGTGCTGAATTCAGGGCTGTGTTACAAATCTCTGTTTCCCCATACCTTACTTGGATAGAAGGAAGTTTCTGTTCACCTGTGAGAGAGGGGAGCTTTGAGCAGCGTATCTGTCACCGGAGGAGTGGTTTCACCCCAGAAATTAGTAGTTTATTGGCTATTTTGGGCTAATTTCTATCTCTTTTATTTCCCTGCTAGAAAAAACGCATTTGCCCAGTTTTGGGTATAACTATTCCCGGCTCCACAAAATTTCTGTTTCAAGGTTTCCCTTGGAACTAGACAAATTTTCAACTTAAGCACTCAAGCCATTCATTTTTCAGCCCGGCACTTGCACAAAACTCATAGCAAGCACTTATAAATCCTAGCACTAGACCCCCCCCCTATACTGTACAGAAGGACAAGGCTCTCTATTCGACCTTACCAGCCATTCAGTAAAATAGTTCACTGTACCTATCTAGGCATGTCCAAATGGCAGTTTCAGGTGTACACTCCAGTCCAACTGGTGAATCTGGGCATTTTGAGGCAATGTTACAACTGCCTCATGTACACAGACAACCCTGTCCTTTTACCACCAAACAGTAATACATGCGAGAGATGCAATTATACAGCCAAACTGGAGGCTAAGCTCTCTCAACCCAAAACTGGATCAGACAGTCAAGAGGAGAAGGGAAGTACTTGCATCACACCACCAGTCTCACATAGACCCATTAAACCAGCACCGGCAAAAAACACACAAATACACGAAAACATACTGGGGGGGGGGGGGGGCTCTAAATAAAAATCTGCAAAAGTAACAGAGACCTCCAAAGCAGACATCCAAGCAACCTCCTCCTCCCCAACATAAACCATGAAACGCATACTTCACAAAACCAGTGCGCCACGCAATCACAGTCCTTAAGGCAAAATAACATACCCAGCATACTAGTAATAGGTGATATAGTCAGGCACACTGACGTCCCACTCACTAGGCTGAATAAGGAGAAGGTTACTGTTAGCTGCCCTTCAGGTGCCAGGATCCACCACATAACACAAGCACTCAGGTCACACCAGAACAAGTGCAAATATGACTCTGTCATTGTCCATGTTGGTGTGAATGACCTGAGCCATACCTCCCTGGACTACATGAAAAGAGACATGGAAGAGCCCTCTGATCACGTAGCCCATGTGGCTATGACCCTGACCCTGAGTAGCATCCTGCCCGCACCAAGAATGATACCATGGTATAAAGAAAAAATGATCAATTTCAACAATTGGCTAAGTTTCTGGTGTCATTTAAAGGGGATCCGGTGTCTGTCTGCCTGGGATGACATGCTCGACAAGCCACGCTGCTTCGCTAGAGATGGCTTGCACCTGTCACCCTTAGGCTTTCGAATACGGCCAAGGCTCTTGCTAACCCCATAGTGCCTTTTTTAGGCAAGGCTCAAATAACAAACCCACCGCCGTAAATAGCGCAAGTAACAAAAAACTGAGGGTAATGCTACTCAATGCCAGAAGTCTAAACCTCAAAATGCTTGCACTCGAGGCACTCCTCAGTATGGAGAAAATTGATATATATGCAGTAACAGAAACCTGGTTTAAGGCTCCAGAGAGCACCCCAGCACTACCAGGCTACAACTCATACCATACATTTCGGCCACAGAACCTGGACTGAAGTACAAAAGGCGGGGGTTATCCATATTCATCAAGGATACCCACACCTCCAGGTTAGTGGCACAGCACAATGCTTCAGAGATCATCCACGTGCAACTAACAATGGGCAAAACTGCAATTCAAATTGTAGCTTGCTACAGGTCACCTGCCATGTCCCAGGACCTCTATTCTACATTTCTGGGAACACTGGGAAGCATAAAGGTCCTACCAAACACCCTAATATTGGGTAATTTCAATTACCCAAACATTAACTGGGAGAACTACTCAAGTACTAACCCCTTTGCCCAACATTTCCTAGAATTTATAAACTCAAACACCCTGGATCAACTGGTCAGCACTCCCACCAGAGGTGACAACATGTTGGACCTGGTCATCACCAACATGTGCGACCAGTGTTCCACACTGGAGGTCAACCTCTTGCTGGTTAGATCTGACCATAAACAAATCACTTTGGATATCCACATTCCGCCCCCACCCCCGGACAAAGAAACCACTGTGAAAAACTTTTCAAAAGCAAACTTCACGTTTCTTAAGACCGAAGTGGAAAGTTTCAAAGCCCCCATGCTAAAGGATAATGCTGTCCAAGCTGCAAAATCCTTTACTAATGCATTCTATGGGTACCTACAAGAATGGATGTATCGTGCTATCCCAAGCAATACCAAGACTCACTCCTCCAAGAACAGGAAACCAGTCTGGTGGACCCTTGCCATAAACAAGCTATACAACAGAAGGAGGAAACTAGTACAGAAGAGAGTAAAATCCCAAGAAGGGAAGACATCCCTGTTCAGTATAAGCAAGAAAGTACGATCCCTCATAAAATCATCCAAGGCGAGCTTCTTAAGAAAAATTGCCAAAGACTCCAAAGATAACCAAAAGGCATTATTTAGCTATGTCAAGAATCTAAGTGGCAGTGCTCAGAGCTGCTCGAAGTTAGTGCAGAATAGCACAAAATACACTGAACCGACCGATATTGCCAGTATCCTGGCAGACAGGTTCAGTGCAAACGTCTACCCGCTCTCACCCCCAAAAGGACCCATAACCATACCAGAAGAATATAGAGCCCCTGAAATCACAGACACTCAGGTTAAAACAGCCTTGTCCAAAGTCAAAAACACAGTATCAGTGGGACCAGACAGTGGTCCAGGCTGCGTCCTACATGAGCTCAAAGACGAACTAACCCCTCACCTAAACACACTGTTTAAACTCAGCCTCTCCACAGGCTACGTACCATAGAGTGGCGCACAGCAACGGTTATTCTGCTTCACAAAGGTGGAGCCACAACAGACCCCAGGAACTATCGCCTTACAAGTCTGACTAGCTTGGTCTGCAATGTTATGGAGCGCATCATCATGGAGCTCATTAACAGACATATTAGGAACCTCCAAACACTGGGCTCTACCCAGTTCAGCTTTGTTAAGGACAGATCATGCCTCCTAAACCTGGTGGACTTAATTGAGACAGTTACCAAGGCTATAGAAGAGGGAAAGGTGGTACACACAGCCTACCTAGACCTCGCAAAGGCCTTCGACACCATTCCCCATTCTAGTATTATAGACAAGCTCACCAGCTTGAACTTAAACCTGTATGTCACAAAATGGGTTGCCATCTGGCTCATGGACAGAGCCCACATGGTGAAAGTTGCGGGAGCTAGGTCTGACTCTAAACCGGTTATAAGTGGCGCTCCCCTGGGCTCAGTCCTGGGACCCCTCCTGTTCGGCGTATACTTCCCAGAGGTACAGACCAGCACAGGAGGACTATGGCTAACCAAGTTGACAGACAACTGCAAACCAGGGGCTATAATTGACTCTCCGGCATACACAGACATCCTCCAAAAGGGTCTCACTGAGACGGATACCTGGTGTCAAAATCATAGCCTCAAGCTAAATGCCAAAAAGTGCATAGTCATCCCCTTTGGAAAAAACAAAGTACCCACAAACTACCACATAGGTGGTAGTCCCCTAAATATGGAAAACATAATAAGGGATCTGGGGACCCAAGTAGATAGTAATCTCTCCTTTGATAATCACATTGCCAAAGTGGTTAGAAAATCCTTCTATATGGCCCACCTAATCACAAAAGGGTTTGCACCCAGATCAAAAGAGGTCATTGTACCCCTCTACTCATCACTCATCAGACTATATGGCCGACCTAATCACAAAAGTGTTTGCATCCAGATCAGAAGAGGTCATTGTACCCCTCTACTCATCACTCATCAGACTATATGGCCGACCTAATCACAAAAGTGTTTGCATCCAGATCAAAAGAGGTCATTGTGCCCCTCTACTCGTCACTTATCAGACCAATCATAGAGTACAATGCTCCATTTGGGATGTACCTTACAAGACACCTGCAACAGCTGGAATGACCACCAAAGTACCTCACCAAGAGGATCACTGGCTTCAAACAGATGCCCTATGCAGATCGACTGAAGAAACTCCAGCTGTACTCGGTTGCATACCGCCTACTCAGAGGTGATCTTTGCCTGACATACAAGGCCATGTCCAACCCATAATTGATGCACATGCTCCACCTAAAGAAAACCTTATCCCCTCGAGCCACAAGCTCTAGGGATCTAAACCTCACCACAACAATAAATAAAATGTGCTGGAGGGATAGATTCCTGTCCCAGAGACTTCCCATGCTTTGGAACAGGATTCCAATCTACATTAGGCAGAGCTCCTCGGTAACGCACTTCAAGAGAAACCTTGACGAGTGGATGGGAAATAGAAAGTTTACTCCGGGGATCACTTCAGTGGCACTGCTGGACAGATGCACAGGGAACTAATCTAAGGGGGTGGCGAAAGCCAACACATTCTGGCTATGCTTATAAATGCCTTCAGGCAGATAGCCTAGTACCTACCTATGAAGCTGTAAAAGTTGAAATAATTTCTGACAATTGACTAATAAGGTCAAACTGAAATAAGCATGTTATACTGTACATTGGTTTGCTGTCTTATTCTGAAGTTCATTTATTGTTTGGAGGAAAATGCTTCATCACTTTGTGATTTTATTGAATAAATTTTGTTTTTTATCAATTTGTGTTTTTTTTTTTAATGATTTGGGGAAAATGAAATTAACTGCAAAAGCACTAATTGTAGAGAGTAGTTGGTGATGAAGTAGGCCCCTTAGATGTACTATTATCTATGAGAGTTTCCTATATGGTAAAGCTTGGTGTGGTGATCATTGTGTACTTGAGTTATAAACATTGGGATGGGTATCTTGTAGTTGCGGCAGCATTAAGAAAGCTTACTTGGAGTTGTTGAAAGTCAGTCATTTTTTTTAGTAATAGAACAACTTAAGGACTTTTTTAATTCTTAGACTACCTTCGAGTGATGGGAATGCTACAAAGGGGAAACCGCAAGCAAGTGAACCTGTTCATATTTTGAAACGATCTTTTGCGAGGACAGTTTCTGCTGTAAGTATATGTTCATCCATTATACATATGTTACATATAGAAGACAGTCGTTCTTAGAATAATTTTTTTTCAAGTTCTACACAGAAAAAACGGCATTTTAGTCTAAAATCTGAGTTAAAAGCATTTTAAAATGTTGCATTCTCTCTCTACTTTTGTTTTAGAAGAGAAAAGGATGTCATACTTTTCTTTTGCATAAAGTGTTGTATTTATTAATTCAAAGTTCTCTCTGTGTATGTCCATCTGTTCGCCAGGTTAGTTCCACTGAACAAAGTCTAATTTACAAGAGAAACTGTCGGAAAAAAACTTTGAACTGTAAATCATTATACTGGACACAGTTATCTTAAGGATGATCTTTGGAAATAGTTTTTTCAAGGTATAAACACATAGCTGAGTTGAGTAAAATGTATCTGCAAGACAGTAAGTAGAAAAGATGTATACGCACGTGTGTGTACATGCATACATATATATATATATATATATATATATATATATATATATATATATGGATCCAGGTTACAACATCGACAACTCAGAAGATCGACATCCACTTCCCCGACACGAAAACACCGACACAGAAATAATCGAAACTACAAATCACGGACGTTTAACAGGTAAGTGGTTTAAATTTCGCTAATCATGCCTACCATAAGGACTAAGTAATACAATGATCGTAATGCATGCATAACACTGCCACATTTACTAAAACATGGTAGGCATGATTACCGAAATTTAAACCCCTTACCTGTTAAATGTCCGTGATTTGCAGTTTCGATTATTTCTGTGTCGGTGTTTTCGTGTTGAGGAAGTGGATGTCGATCTTCTGAGTTGTCGATGTTGTAACCTGGATCCATATATATATATATATATATATATATATATATATATATATGTGTGTGTGTGTGTGTGTGTGTGTGTGTATATATGTATGTATAGATGTTTATATGTATGTGTGTGTGTGTGTGTGTATGTATGTATGTGTATATATATATATATATATATATATATCTAGGATGTTTGCTCGACTGAGCAAACGTCCGAATCCATAAAACCCTAACACACTTTAATGAAAGCGCTTTTATCGAAAAAGCTCTTTCGTTAAAGCATGTGACAAAATAAAACAAAAAAAAAAAACTACATTTACATTTTAGCTGGGGGGCTTCGCCCACCTGCAACCACCATGTGGGGGACTGTGCCCCCCACACCCCCCTACTTTAATATTCTCCCTCCGAGACCGCACTACAGTGGGGAAAATGGAAATTTCCCTTACCCGCACCATAGTACAGCCTTGGCAACAGTCATACTTACGCGAAAGTGCTTCTTCGGTGAAAAGGACTTTCGCGTAAGTATGCCCAGCTGTTTGGATTTCGGTCGTTTGCTCAGTCGAGCAAACGTCCTAGATCCATATATATATATATATATAGTAGATGGACACACACACAGGCGATTCAAGTTGGTTGTAATAAACCTCCTAAGCTCAACAGGAAAGCTCTTTTAGAAATATTTTGCTGATTACCAAATAAAGGAGATGGAGAACAGTGTGAAAGGTCGCAATCAACATGGATATGTGCAGCATCACAGCATTCCATCATTTTGAAGAATGAATGCCTTCGGAGATCACCTTAGGTTGACAAGTTGATGTCTGTCTCAATTCAGCAGGATTTTCAATACGTTGACTATGGAAAACTAATTGCAAAACTGAAGGAGATGTATCTACATATTTACATCATGAAGTAGGCTTGGATATCCCATATAATGTGGCCAGAAAGAGTAGGTGGAAAGCTTAACCTCTCAGCTCTCCAGATTTGCAGAACATCTCTGATTTTGGCTCATATTATTACCCTGTCCCATGTAAAAGTTTTTCTAAATCTCTTGAGGATTGCTTTCAGTCAGTAATGCCAGCATCAAGAGTTTCATACTTCTTTTGTTCCAAAAGTGCATTTATTGTTTTAATAACTGTATTGGGGCAATATTTAAAAATTGCTCCTGACTTTGGGCCTTTATCATACATTACGTTTGATGTTGCCCAGAATTCCTGAGCAAATAATTTGAGAAGTATGGTGGAAGTATAAGACAGGAAAACTGAATTAGGGTTATTCCCCCAGATCCTTAGCATTAATGCATCCTTTCATAGTGTACCATTGATATCACCATCCAGAATGTAGCAGTTATGCAGTTGTTAATTTATCTTTGGTTATTAGATCAGAAACTGATACTGCAATTTTGCAGGACTCCATTTGCAGTTTAAATAAACTGTTTGTAATGAAGCTGTACTCAGTACATGAAAACAGAAATATAGTTGGCTTGGGGTGTATTTTTATGAAGAAAGTGTAATAATACTCATTTGGGAATAATAGTGGATAATAAATTTAACTGTTGACAGCTACACCATTGTCCATATTTTGTTTTCTGTTTTAAGGGTTTTGGAATTTATCTTTCAGTGAGCTGAAAAACTGCGATTCGATCACTTTTAGGTAAACTGTATATTTATCAAGGCATAGATCGTAAAATGGAAGTAATTAAAAACTGAAGATATTGCAGAGTATACCTTCCTTTATAATCAGGCTTTCTGCTGATATTCTTAAGGTCTGAGGCCAATTACACACCCTATCTGGATATTTGACTGCTTTAAGCTCTAATATCTACCTACAGTTTAATTTAGCAATAACCCATTACTGACCAAGCCATGGTTGGTGTGGTTTGGTCATGAGGATGAAATCCAGGAGAACAAGCAGAGCCATGCATGAATTAATCCTGTGATACTAACATCCAGAAGTGTGTTATTGATATTATACATTGACATTATTTAAGAAAGAAATTGCTTACCTTTCTTAAATAATTTCATTGTATGATGGAACTGTAGTGTTCCTCCTCCTCTGCTATGTAATATACTGCATGTATGAGACTGACGTGTATGAGACTAATGTTCCTATGCTCACACATTAGGTGAAGGTTTGTGGTATCTCTGTTTATATATGTTTTTTTAATATAGATATTGCCTAATTACATCTCAGCTTATTTACTGAAAGATTCTGTTTAAAGTGAAAAGTAAAGGGCAGAATTAGGATGATGCAAATTAACAGAAGAGGTTTAGGCATTGATATGCCTTCTCCGAGTATTAGGGAGAATGAAACTGTAAGAGTTGGGATTATTGGCTCACAGAAATTCTGACTACTTTACTAGAAAATTTAAAAAAAAAATTGAAGGGATGGGATAATACAGAGAATGAAATTGTAAGGTTGTAACATCTGGAAATACTGACTGGAAGAAATTCTTAACAGTTTACCAGAAGGTGAACAATTTTGTGAGTGACAGGATAAAAATATGAAGACATTCCTGGACATTCTGCAAAACTGTGGACATTTAAAAGGTATACTTATGGCCCTGTGACTGATCATGCTGTCAGGCATGTACAGTTCTGTAGAACATCTCTGATTTTTCTTATATTTTGCCGTATCCCTCATAAAATATGCTAGGGGATGGAGTTATGTAGCATATACCAATACACAGTATAGCTGCTCAACAGTTTGTCAGCAGAAGGACTTTTGTCTGTTTGTATATTCTTGATTTAAAATGGTCATGCTGATTTGGCTGTCCAGTCATGCGCGCTTTCAAATGTTAATTATCCTTTATTATATAATATAATTTATTTTATGAATCTGATGTCCATTTCATCCGTTCCTCATTTGTTTGATATCGGATCCAACTTGACTCATTAACTCTTGGAACCAACTCTCGAGCTCCCCCTTCTATCTGTAATTCCCCTGTCAACCTGCTGTACCTCAAATCTTGTTTTTCGCTATATCTCTACAGACGCAGATCCTTTTTAGAGAGCTTTTTTTTTTGTTTTCTATCCTTTGCTATAAGATAAGTAAAACCAGCTGCAAAACACGAACTCAAAAAAGAAAACTTGCAGAGAAAACCAGTTCAATAAAAAGCAAAGCTTTCGGGCGTAACCCTTCTTCAATACTAATACATTCAAACACTAAACTCTAGAAGCTTAAATACAGGTCTAAAATCACATGACCAGCAGCCAAATGAAATCATGTGACAGAAAACAAATTATAAATTAAAGACATATATACATATAGATATATTAAAAAATGTGTAAATACACAGTATAAAATATTTACTTTACAATATTACGTAGCTTGACTAACACAGGTTTTAAACTGACAGTGCTATTTAAACCAGGATGAGTGTCAGCAGCTAATCTCAATATCCATTCAAATTCTTTGAGCTCAAGGTGGTTGTTGACATCACCACCTCTTTCATTTGGACATAGAGCATCAATCACTCTAAACTTAAATGTATGTGTTTCACCATAAGTTTTAATATGTTTACATAGTGCATTATTGTCACAATTTCTCCTAATTTCAGAATTATGGTCTATAACACGTTCCTTAAGCTTACGTATTGTTTTTCCCACGTAAATTGAACTGCATGAGATGCAGGTAGCCAAATAAACCACAAAAGTGGTATTACAAGTAGCTGTAATTTTAAAATTAAATGATGGCATATTAAACGCTAGTATTTATAGAAAGGATGTTAGTAATGGAAGATATACGCATCACAGTAGTATGCATGCGCCACATGTCTTTAAATGTGTAGCAAAATCACAATTTATTAGAGCAAGTAGACTAACTACTGATAATACTACATTTGCTTCACAACTTGATAATATGGTAGAGGACTTTTTTTCTAGTGGATATGATATGAATTTATCATCCAAGCTTAAATCTGATGTAATGGAAGCTAGGCAGACATCACTTATACCAACTTTGTTGGAAGATAGGTCAAGCCTCACAGATAGTCAGTGTAATAACACCATTACTCAACATGAAATAAGGTACGTCACAACTTTTAATGGTAGGTCAAGTTCAATTAGACAAATTATTAACAGGAACTGGCCCATTCTGATGGCATTGGATGAACTAAAAACTATATTGGGCACCAAGCCACATTTTACATATAAAAATATGAGGACGATTAAAAGTTTACTCTGTTATAAAGATTTTTATAGATCCTGTTATACACAATTGGCTGCTAAAACTGGTACTTTTCCATGTTTTAACTGTGTTGCTTGTGCTTACATCTTAGGGAATGGTAGTGATATTTTCACTCATCCTGCCAATGGACAAGTATTTAATTTTAAAATTACAGCTACTTGTAATACCACTTTTGTGGTTTATTTGGCTACCTGCATCTCATGCAGTTCATTTTACGTGGGAAAAACAATACGTAAGCTTAAGGAACGTGTTATAGACCATAATTCTGAAATTAGGAGAAATTGTGACAATAATGCACTATGTATACATATTAAAACTTATGGTGAAACACATACATTTAAGTTTAGAGTGATTGATGCTCTATGTCCAAATGAAAGAGGTGGTGATGTCAACAACCGCCGTGAGCTCAAAGAATTTGAATGGATATTGAGATTAGCTGCTGACACTCATCCTGGTTTAAATAGCACTGTCAGTTTAAAACCTGTGTTAGTTATTCTACGTAATATTGTAAAGTAAATATTTTATACTGTGTATTTACACATTTTTTAATATATCTATATGTATATGTCTTTAATTTATAATTTGTTTTCTGTCACATGATTTCATTTGGCTGCTGGTCATGTGATTTTAGACCTGTATTTAAGCTTCTAGAGTTTAGTGTTTGAATGTATTAGTATTGAAGAAGGGTTACGCCCGAAAGCTTTGCTTTTTATTGAACTGGTTTTCTCTGCAAGTTTTCTTTGCTATAAGATACATTTCCAAATTTTCTCTTAAACGTCTTTTTTTTTTATATCACCCACCTCCCTTACCTAGTCTTTTGAGTTTGAGTATTTTTTCTGGTAGTTTCTCTCTTTCTTTTCTACCTTAAGGTCACTGTGGGTACCATTGTTGGTATTTTTCTTTTTCTCTCCCTTCTTTTTTTTTTTTTTTGTTTTTTTTTTGTTTTTTTTTTTTTTGTTTTACTCTGTCGAGGGTATTCTCTTACCCTACTATTGGTATCCTTAAAAAAATAGTTTTTTCTTTCTTTAGACATATCTGAAAAAGTGACAGGCTTTAAGAAATGCACTTTCTGTGGGTACAATATCCCTAACTCTGATGCTCACAGAGAGTGTGTCTGTTGCTTAGGAGCTTCTCACTTAAACACGGACTGCTCCACTTGTGCAGCTTTTAATTCCAGGGCTCTTAAGAGACAGTCTAAATAAATTAGTTTTAAAGGGCTTACTGCCACCATCTTCATCATGTTTAACTTCAGGGGCTCAAACTCCCGCAAAGTCATCTAAAGCCTTTTTGGAGGTGAAAGAATCACGAAAACAGTCTCCAACCCACTCTCCAAAGTCTACTTCATCTTTGGCACCTCCTGTAAAGGTTCAAAAGAAGTCAGATCTGACCACCTTGGATCTGAAATTAAAATATTCAGACCCCACGTCCTTGGATCCAACAACTTCTCTAAGTCTGCAAGAACCTGGTCCCCAAGGTGCTCTTTAGAGCCTGTTTCTCCTTGGCTCCATTCTGTATTACTTCAGGAGACCCTGAGGAGAGAGTCTTGATTCCAGTCCACCACCTCCTCCATCAAAGTCCTTCAGTAGTTTTTCGGAAGCCAAAGTGGATAGGTTAATGAGGAAGTTCCTTCGAGCTCTGATTCAGATGAGGGTTATCTTGGTTTCATCTCCCATTGGATCTGTGAGCCTCCCTTCTACTTCCCATGCTGTGATTTCTCCATCTCTGATTTGCCACAGGTTTTTGAACCCTTGAATCCAAGAGACCCGAGATTGTTAACATCAGATCCGGAGAGAGAGGTCTCACTATTATAAAATCAAAACTTTAGGTACTGGAATACCGAAAGGTCGATCAGTAAATATCGAACGCTAAAAACCGTGAACGGCCACTTCTGCAAATTTTTCGTCAGGGAAAGAATTTGCTTGTCCGTTATGCGGATTTTGCCCTTTTGTCCAATGTAGAGCGATCTCGGAGTTGTTATATTTAGTTGAGGGGGTGAAGCCCCCCACTTTATTTAGGTTTAAAATTGTTTTTTTTTTCATACAGCCAAGGGAATTCTTTCCCTGTGAGGAAGTGGCCGTTTGTGGTTTGTGGCTCTCAATATTTACAGATCGTGCTTTTAGGTATTGAAGTACTAAAGTTGCGATCTTGTAATATAGACCCGAAGAGAGCAAGATCCTGAAATCCAGCCTCTACCCTGACTTGTTCGGCACTGTTTTCTTTGGACCAGAATAAGGCTCAGTGCTGAAGCATCAAGGCTGGGGATGGTGGTTTGGGTTCCACTCTGAGGCTGTCTGAGACATCCCTGCCTCTTGTAGCTTTAGTGTTGGACAGCTCATGTCCGACTCCCCATTTCAGGCATGGGTCTAGGCGTGGTGTCATAGGTAGCTTCAGCTCTGGTGCGATCAGCTATGGCGTCTCCCTGTCCTGCTTTTGAGATGTTGGAGAGAGAGTCTTCTCTCATCTGAGAGATTGGACTATTCTTACCTTTTTAGATCCTACAGCTCCACCTCCTTTGGATCCAAGCAGTGGTCCTTTCAGGCCTATTTCACAGGGACAGCCAGCCCCATCAAGCATCCAGACAGTCCCCCTCAAGGACTTTTCCCTCTCTTCAGATACCTCTCCACATCATCCCACTGAGGAGGTTCTCCGAAAGAGAACGAGCAAGAGGAGACACACAGACTCACCTCTGGAGTCTCTCACCAAAGACATGGACTTTGATGAAGGGGAGGGGTCCCCCAGATCTCCACCAGATGATGTCTCTCTGAGTCATTTTAGAAATTCTTAATCAAAAGGGTGGTTGGTTTTCTGATACCCTCCTCCCAAGAAGAGCCTGTGTTTCTGGAAGCTTTTGGGTCTGACCCTTCTATGTCTTGATTGACTCCCCAGGCAGATGAGCTTATAGATCTAGCCAGATGTCGAAGGAACCAGATACTGTAGAACCCATTCCTCATCGGCCTGATACATTTGTTGCCCCCCCCCCCAAAAGGAGAGGCCACACTGGAGCAAGGGAGTTCCTGTTGATGCTGTGGTTGTGGCAGCAGCCACAAAGAAGGAGGTGTCAGAGCAGAGCTTCTCTGTCCATCCCTCTAACAGAGTCCAGGGCGTTGGACAGATTGGAAAACCATGTTTTTTTGTCTGCAACATTTGCCTTATGGTTTCTGAATTACTTGACACATTTTACAAGATTACAGTGGGATTTGACTAAGGAACTTTCCAAATCCTTCTCAGATACCATGTCCCTGGAAGACTACAAGAAGTCTTCACAAATGGCCACTCTATTCTCCATCTCCAATGCATACATAAGGTTAACTGTTGGGAGATGTGCCTGGCTTTGTGGAACCATTCAGGTATTCTTTCATCAATTCTCCCTTTGTTGAAACATCCTTATTTGGCCCTTGTGTAAAAGAAGTGCTTTCCTGGAGTGAACAGCAAGGAAAAGACACTGTTTGCCAAAGGGATATACTTTTCCACCCCTCAATGATCCTTTTCCAGGAATCAAAGAAGAGGCAAGAAAATGTGGTTTCATAAATCCCAGGGTCCTTTCCAAGATTCACACTGGGATATCTTCCCCCAGAGGCAGAGGGTGTAGTTCAAATGGAAGAAACCATCCTCGTGGCAGGGGAGGCCCACAGAACCAGAGTTTCCAAAATTGCTATTTGGATAAACCCTTTCAGCATTCCTGAAAAGTTGCCCAACTGCCAGACTCTGTAGGCAGTTGGAGAGGGCTGTTATCTCTGCACCCAGACACCATGGCATCAATAACAAAAAACTCCTGGGTGCTAAAAATCATATCCAGATGTTATTTCATACCATTTTCCCAGATTCCCTCATCCAAAAGAAAAAGGCTGCCCAGTGTCCCACTCAGTTAGAGGAAGGCAGCAGGTCAAGAGATTCAAAAGCTGCTAGACAAGACAGTAATCCAAGAGGTGCCACCAGACCTGAAAGGATTTGGAACTTACTCAAGATTATTTTTAGTGCCAAAGAAAATGGGAAACCTGAGAACAATTCTAGATCTAAGCAAATTAAACCAATTTGTGATGAAGTAAAAGTACCGAATGGTCATGGTTCAATCCAGTCTGCCATTTCTATGGAAGGACAGTTGGATGTGCTCCACTGACTTACAAGATGCATTCCATCACATCAAGATGAACAGATGATCCTGAAGTTTTCTTTACTTTTGGCTAGGGACCAGTCATCATCAGTTTAGAACGCTGCCTTTTGGTCTCACCATAGCCTCCAGGGTGTTTTACCAAATATATGGCTGTGGTTGCAGCTCACTTGACACTGCTTGAATTTCAAACGTTTCCATATCTAGACGACTAGCTCCTCACCATCCCAGCCAAGCATTTTCTATAGAAATCCAGGGACTACTTGCTTCGGTTATGTCAATCTCTAGGTGTCTCAGTCAACATCTGTAAGTCTCATCTCTAAGCTGTTCAGAGCTAGGAGTTCCTAGGTGCTCCGCTGAACTCAGGCAGATAACCTCTGATGTTATGTGATCCTATCTCGCCTACATTCTGTACTGATGGGCTCGGAGCCGATCCCTCGGCTCCGACTCGGCACGCTATGCTATAGAGCGAGGCCTCTTATTGGCTGAGCTATTTCTTATCCCAGGATGCACCACCACTAATCCCCCAGATCTCGTTTGCCGCTTACAAGCTAAGACGTGGTCTCAACTTGGCTGGGCTAAGTACTAATTTATTTAGACTTTTCCTGTCAGGAATTTGCTCGTTTTCAACCCAAAAGCTGTTTTAACAGCTATTGTTGTGATACGTGTGTGTATTTGGTGATTTTGTTGAGAAAGTTGTTCTTTTTATTAAGGAAGGTTTCCCGTTTTAGTTAGAGGGGCCTTCCCCTTTTGCTATTCTAGCGTTTATTTGTGGGTCAAGTACCCGTTTTAGTTAGAGGGTCTTGACCCTCTCTTTCTGTGTTTTTTCTTGTGCACTGTGTTATTGTGTAAAAAAAACGTTATAATTTGAACTTATCTAGCTAGTTTTTGTGTTATCTTAGATAACTGTGTCTCTAGTCATGTCCAACGAGCATAAACCCTCCGGGTTTAAAAAATGCACGAGGGGTGGTTTTAAGATGTCCATAACGGACGACCACTCCTCGTGCGTTTACTGTTTAGGCGCCAAGCACCTACAAGAATCATGTAGCGTGTGTCACGCCTTCTCATCAAGGGTCCTCCAGGAGAGGAAAAGCAAATTAATCCTTAAGGGGTTAATCAAGCCATCCTTCGAGGAGGCTTTATCTTCATCTCCCTCTCCTTCAAAAAAGAAGAAAGCGTCGGCTCCGACCAGTTGTCGGAACAGACTGCCAAAAAATCTAGGCAGACTTCTCCATTGGCTCCACGGACTTCGGAGCTGAAGGCGGAACGGTCTGCCTCGATGCCTCCAGCCTCGACCCCTCTGGTTTCGGAGCCGAGGACTGGGGCATCGAGAGGCGGGTCACCTTCATCGGCTCCACTGATATTGGAGCCGATGAGGGTTACCGGCTCAGACTCTTCCCCTTCGGAGCCGAAGTCCTTATCGGCACCGAGGGAAATTGCCTTGAGATCTCTCTCGGAGCCGATAATGGTAGAATCCATTCGGAGCCGGTCCCCTAGTCCTTCGGAGCCGATGGCGAAATCGGGTCAGACCCGATCGGTATCGTCCAGATCATCCAAGATGTCTGATTCGGACATCGACAGGGTGCTCTTAAGACTTTTCCAGTCTCCGGTGTTCCAAAAGCTAGTTTCGGCTCCAGCCCATTCAGCTTCGGAGCCGATGGTCCACCTCCCTACTATGGTTCCTCCTCCAACAGCCTCGGCACCGTTGGAGCCGGTGCTGGTGGAACCGGTGGAGGTTTTAGGGTCGGGCCCGACCCTTACTCCAACTCCGGCTATTGGGTCGGAGTTCAGTACACGGACTTCTTCCGTCGGCCCCGGGGGGGGATGCTTCAGGATTGATGTTTTCGGTCCCAAGTCTCCCTCTTGGTGTGTCGGCGGTGGGAGTGCCGTCTACTGTCGTGGCCACGGAGGTGGGACCCTCCCAGGATTCTGGTGGTCCCGCCTTCAGGGCTATGAGGAGTGCGTTAGCCAAATCTTCTTTGGCTACCTCCACGGTCTCCCCAGCTCCTTCCCTGCATACCGAGACTGGGTCTTTGGCAGTCCCCCTGTCCTTAGACAGCGGAGCCCCGGGGCCTGAGGTTACCCCCACTGGGGTTCCCCCCCCCCTCCTGGAGGTCCTTCTGAAGCCTCTTCGGAAGAACCCCCCAGGAAAAGATCGTGCAAGAGGAAGCACGTTGACTCCCCTGATGAGTCTCTTACATCAGACACTGATCTCGATGATGCAGAGGGGTCCCCTAAGTCGTCCTCGGATGATGTCTCCTTTGTAGACATCCTGGAAGCCCTTAAACAACGAGGCGGCTGGCAGTCCCCCTTCTGCTGATGAGTCTGTGTTCCTTAAGGCCTTCGGGGCTCAGCCCTCCGCCTCCTGGGTGTCTCCGCCCTTCGACGAGCTCTTGGATTTGATCTGTCGGGCGGGAACACCCAGACTCTGGGGAACCGGTGCCTGCTCGTCCGAATAAGTTCCTCTCGGCACCCCCTGAAAAAGAATTTCTAACCAAAGGTGTGGCTGTAGATGCTTTGGTGGTGGCATCTGCTACCCAGCAAGATGTAGCAGAGGCTTCGACGTCCGTCCATCCTCCTAATAAGGAGTCTAGGAGCATGGATCGGTACGGAAAGCGCACCCTAAGTTCAGCGGCCTTTGCATTAAGGTCCTTGAACTACCTTACGCACTTTACTAGATTCCAGAGGGATCTGATTAAAGAACTATCCGATACCCTCTTGGGTAACCTGCCTGAGGAGCTGGCCCAGACGGTTGGCTCTCAGCTGGCTACATTGTCGTCCATTTCAAACTCGTCCATGAGGCTCATTTCTTATGCGGCCGAAGGGGTGAGTAGAGCGGCAGGTACAGGCATTGCTCTACGGAGACAAGCCTGGCTCCGCCTGTGTCATTTTGCAGAGGCCTTTAAGTCTTCCTTTGCCGACGCCCCCTTTGATGGGTCCTCCCTGTTTGGACCCAAGGTAAAGGACACACTGACCCACTGCGAACAGGAGGGTAAGACTCTGACGGCCGTAGGGGCACGATTTTCCACTCCCTTTCGGCCTTATCCCAAGGCTAAAAGAGGAGGGAAAATGTGGTTCCGTAGATCTCAGAAGCCTTACCCTTCTCAGCAGGAGGATCCCCCTTCCAGAGGCAGGGGAGGGGGAAATTCTTCCGGAAGACGCCGTCTCAGAGGCGGCAGAGGCCCTCGCAACACTGGAGACCGCGAGTCCTTTTGTGGCTCTTCAGCCTTTCACAGTCCCTGAGGGATTGCCCGACTGTGCAGCTCCGGAGCCAGTCGGGGGTCATTTCTCGAAGCACCTAAAAGCCTGGGAAGGTATCACTCAGGACCGATGGGTGCTTCGAATTATCGCCGAAGGTTACACCATCCCTTTCTCTCACCCTCCACCTCAGTCCAAAAAAATCCCGGACCCGCCACCCAGTCAACGGGATACTGCAGCCTCAGAAGTTTCAAAGCTGCTGCAAAAAGGAGCCATCCAACCGGTCCCCGCAGACCAGATCGGATTAGGGACTTACTCAAGATTCTTTTTGGTGCCAAAAAAGACCGGGGACTTGAGGCCCATTTTGGACCTCAGCATTCTAAACCGTTCAGTCAGAAAGTCCAAGTTCCGAATGGTCACCCTACAAACCATTCTCCCATTGCTGGAGAAAGGTGTTTGGATGTGCTCCATAGATCTCAAGGATGCTTATTACCATATCATGGTACATCAAGCGTCCAGGAGACATCTGCGCTTCAACCTAGGAGGCAGTCATTTTCAGTTCCGCACGCTGCCCTTTGGTCTCACCACAGCCCCCAGGGTGTTCACCAAGTGCTTCGCAGTCGTGACTGCTCACCTGAGAAGTCTAGGATTCCAGGTGTTTCCGTATCTAGACGACTGGCTCCTAACTGCCACCTCCAAGCATCTACTACTGCGGAGCCTACAAGCCACTGTATCACTGGGCAATTCCCTTGGAATCACCTTCAATTGGCCAAAGTCTGTGTTGCTGCCATCTCAACGAATAAGATTCATAGGGGGTAGAGATAGACACAAACAGAATGCGGGTCTATCTACCTACAGACAGAATACAAACCATACAGACTCAAGTTCGAGCCTTACTTCCCAGGTCCAAAGCCCCAGCCAGAATGGTCCTGCAGTTATTGGGATCCATGTCCGCCATGGTTCTTCTAGTCCCCTTGGCAAGGTTGCACATGAGAATTCTCCAGTGGCTTCTTTCAGCTCAGTGGTCCTTTCAGGAACTCCCTCTCAGTCACCTCATATGGATCACGGAAACATGCAAACGGGACCTTCGCTGGTGGCTAGTGCCCTCCAATTTGGATCAGGGACGACCCTTTGTTCCACCTCCTCTTGCGGCCACTTTGACCACGGACGCCTCCCAGATGGGGTGGGGGGGGCATTCCCTGGGCAGGTCAGTCCAAGGCAAATGGCACCCAAAAGAGACCCTACTTCATATCAACATCCTAGAAAATGAGGGCAGTGCTTCTGTCCCTTCAAGCCCTTCACGATTACCTCCCTCAGGGCGTAATTGCCGTTCACTCAGACAACATGTCAGTTGTCTGGTACCTGAACAAACAGGGAGGGACCAGATCCTATCCTCTTTGCAGAGAGGCCATGAGGGTCTGGGAATGGGCAGTCTCGACCAAACGCTTTCTAGTGGCTACTCATATCCCGGGCAAGTCCAATGTGATAGCCGACAGACTGAGCAGAACCATCCTCTCTCCTCGCGAATGGTCTCTGAACATGACAGTTGCAAGTCAGATTTTCAACAAATGGGGAGTTCCGTGTTGCGACCTCTTTGCGACTCCACTGAATGCGAAGTGCAAAGAATTCTTCTCCCTAACCCCGGCTCCGGGGAAGAGCCCCATGGACGCACTAGCCCGTCCTTGGCCCACCGGCTTGCTTTATGCCTTCCCCCCCCAGTTCCTCTCCTTTCCAGGGTGATCCAAAAGGCATCTCTCTTGGGGAGCAAAATGATCTTAGTTGCTCCTTACTGGCCTCGTCAAGTATGGTTTCCCTATCTTCGGAAATATGCTCTGGAAGGTCCATGGTTCCTGGATCAGATCCCAGACCTTTTGGTTCATCAGTCGGGACTATTCCACCAGTCCCTGCACACCTTAAAATTGACGGCTTGGCTCCTCCTCTTCCGACTATAGTCAGGAGTCATACATTGGATCCAGAGGTTGTACACATTTTATCTTCGGCCTATAAGTCTGCTACAAAGAAACTGTATTCTAGCAAATGGAAAAGAATTGCTATTTGGGCTCAACTCCGGGGCCTGGATCCCATCTCTATTCCCATGGCAGAAGTACTAAAATTTTTAACTTCTCTTTTCAATCAAGGCTCTTCAGTCTCTACCATCAAGGTTCAATTGGCAGCGATTTCCAATTTTCATGAATCTATAAACCCACCTTTAATGAGCAACAGATTGTGTAAGACCTTCTTGAAAGGTGCTGCTCTGTTAAGACCTCCGATTTCTCATCCTGCTCCTCCATGGGATCTCGATGTGATGTTACGCGCCTTAACTTCCTCCCCCTTTGAACCGGCAGCTACATGTGATCTAAAATTTCTATCATGGAAGACTGCTTTTCTGGTGGCGATTACTTCTGCCAGAAGAGTTTCAGAGCTTCAAGCTTTGTCTGTAAAACCCCCGTACTTGGTTTTTCACAAAGACAGAGTATCTCTCAGGCCAAATCCTTCCTTTGTCCCTAAAGTTTGTTCCAGTTTCTGTTTACAACAATCATTAGAACTTCCAGTCTTTTTTCCAAAATATTCTAACAAAGCGGAATTCATATTCCACACACTAGATGTCCACAGGCAGTTGCATTTTTATTTAGACAGGACCAAACAAACAAGGAAAACAGATCAGTTGTTTGTATCCTTTGCAGACAATAAATTGGGCAAAGCTGTCACAAAGGTCACTATTGCCAAATGGATCAGGGACTGTATTACTCGTCTATTCTTATTCAAACAAAGAGCTTACCACCTCTGTCAAAGCTCATTCTACAAGGGCTATGGCTACTTCGATAGCATTTCATTCTAAGCTTGCCATTAGTGACATTTGTGCTGCAGCTACATGGTCTTCCCCGCACACTTTCATTTCCCACTACAAATTGGATGTGGCATCTAGAGGACGAGCTTCATTTGGTTCCACAGTGCTCAGGAGTGTTTTCCAATGAGCCACCCGGGATTTAGGTGCTAGGGACGCTGTCCCATCAGTACAGAATGTAGGCGAGATAGGATCACATAACATCTTTTAGTTATGTACTTACCATAACTTTAGATGTTTGGGATCCATCTCGCCTACATTCCTAATAACCCACCCTCCTTCCCCTTCCTTGGAGATCAGAGGATATCAGAAGGTCCGAATCCTGTTGTTTCATCTTGAAACATCTAACAATGTTATATAAACAAGTTGTGCATGTGTGCATGAATGCGGACAAACAAGATCTGAGGGATTAGTGGTGGTGCATCCTGGGATAAGAAATAGCTCAGCCAATAAGAGGCCTCGCTCTATAGCATAGCGTGCCGAGTCGGAGCCGAGGGATCGGCTCCGAGCCCATCAGTACAGAATGTAGGCGAGATGGATCCCAAACATCTAAAGTTATGGTAAGTACATAACTAAAAGTTCTACCACATTGAGTAAGGACAATCAGGTGCCGTTTGGAGCAAAGTATCTCACAGCCTTAGCCAGACTTATCCTTCAGGACCTAGTGTCAATGGCTGCTGTCATAACCTTAGTTCTATGGCCCATTTCTATATGTGCATTCTTCAGTGGACCCTAGCTTTTCATTGTTTAGTTCTTCACTATTTTCTTTCCTTTCCGATCAAACTCATAGACCATCTACATTGGTGGATTCAGTCAAATGAAGTTTCTCAAGGCCGCCATCTTGTACTTCCACCCCCAGTAGATATGGTAACCATGGATGCCTCCCAACTGGGGTGAGGGTATTTCTTGGGATAGGCAGTTCAAGGCACATGGTCATTAGATGAGACCAGTTCGCACATCAGTGTCCTAGAGATGTCAGTGGTCCTAGCATTGCAGGCCTTCCAGGAAGCTTTTCGTCTTGGAACAATTGTGATGCAAACCAATAATATGCTTGTAGTTTGGTACAACAACGAACGGGGGGGGGGGCCCTATCTTATCCCCTTTGTAGAGAGGTAATGCGTGTGTGTTCTCCTCCAGCCACTTTCTTATGGCAACACGTGTACCAGGGAAATCCAACGTTCTAGCTGACAGACTGAGCAGGTCCATTCTGATGCTTCCTGAATAGTTTGTCAGTCAGTGGCAGAGAAGATTTTCAGTTGTTGGGGGCCAACCTTGCTGCGAACTCTTTGCATCTCCCCACAACAAGTATAGCAGGTTCTTTGCAGAAATTCCCCCAACTGGAGGAGTCCCCACGAGATGGTATAGTCCATGTTTAGCCCTCTAATCTCCTTTACACTTATCCGCCAGTACCTCTAATTCCCAAATTTACAAAAGGCACTAAGGTTGAAGAGCACAATTATCCTCATTGTCCCTTTTTGGCCTTGTCAGGCGTGGTTCCCCTTCGTTTGGTTTCACCTTTGCTGTCCACCTTGGATACTGGATCCCAGTTTAGACCTTCTCTGTCATGCCTTAGGGATAGTTCATCCAGACATTCCAGGTCTCAAGTTGACCACATGGCTTCTCCATTTCCACTGTTAGCGCAGGTTTTCCTCCCCAGTCCAACAGATACTTGTATCTTCTTACAAGGCCTCTGTGGGGAAGATCTACAAAAGTAAAGGGAAAAGATTCTTCATTTGGGCTCTACAGAGAGAATTGGACCCCTTCACTGCGCCTACTTTTTCAAGAAGGAGCTAGTTTTTTCTGATAGAAAAGTATAATTGGCAGCTATATCTAATTTTCATTCAGGCAAAAACTCTTCCTCATTATTTCTTCAAAATTGTGCAAGGCATTTCTCAAAGGTACTTTCTTGCTTAGAACCCCATTGAATGACACCACTCCTCCATGAGATTTGACAGTCATGCTGTAAGGGTTAACTCAGAAATCCTTTGAACCATCAGCTAAGTCTGATTTAAAATTCTTATCATGGAAAACTGCCTTTCTGTTGGCCATTATGTCTGCAAAATAAGTTTCTGAACTCCATTCTCACTCTTCCAAATCTCCTTATCTTATTTTTCACAAAGACAGGGTTACCTTATCTTAAGGACAAGTCCATATTTTTGCTGAAAGTAAGCTCCAAAACAAGTGTTAAGTCATTAATTTGCCCATTTTCTTTCCAAAGTTTCTTAATAAAAATGTATATATGCTCCATCTTTTAGATGTACACTTTTATCTCCATAGAGCAAAAGATTTCAGAAAGATGGAGCAACTTTTCATCTCTTTCTTGCCAAAAAAATTGGGCTCACCTGTTTCTATAACTGCATTAGCCAAATGGCTTACTGATTGCACTTACTTTGTTTATACTCAGCAAAGATTTTCTCCTACCCAGGCTTCCTAAAGCACGCTCCTCCAGGTCCATGGCTAGTACTTCTGCTTTTTGGACTAGGACTTCAATCAATGACTTCTGTACAGCAGCTACCTGGTCTAATGCTCATACCTTTATTGCTCCTTACAAATTAAATCTGACTTCCAGGAGCAAGGTTGCCGTTGGTTCTGCTGTATTCCAGAATATCCTTCCATGAGGGCCACCCTAGGTCCACATAGTTGGAGAATCTGTCCCAATAGTTGAGGAACAAATGAAAAAGAACATCGTCAGATATATTAAAGTTATGTACTCACCATAACTATGCGTCTGTGTTGTCCATTTTCATTTTTCCTCAACTCCTCACCCTCCATCCCCCTTCCTATCAACTCCCGGAGTTGACCTTCTGGTTGTTGTGGAACTTCTTTTCCAGGTTTGAGCCCCAGTTCTCCTACTACTATTCTTATTTTGTTTTAACCTATGATTAGTTCTTCCTATGGCTCATAACGCAGCAAACTAGATCTGAGGTATAGCAGGTTGACTAGGGCATTATGTGTAGAGGGAGGAACTCGAGAGTTGAATCCAAGAGTCTATTAAATGCGGCTGAATCAGATCCGATACCCAGTAATTGACGAAGAATGTAAATGGACAACACAGATGCATAGTTATGGTGAGTACATAACTTTAATATTTCCTGCAACAAGAGTAACCTGACCATACTGATGAAAAAGGTTATCCGTACACTACAATTTCTGTCAGTTTAGTTTCTCCTAGTCTTTTGGATTTCTAATACCATGACAGGACTGACCCCAAAGTACAGTTAAATTTATTAAATTAGTATTATTTCAATCTTTAATGTTAGCCAAAAATGCTCTTCCCAGCACCTGCAATGAGCTCAGAACTGACTCCTCTTACAGTTCATACAAAGTTACATGTATTAGTAGTATATCTAGATAAGTGTAATTTTTTTTTTTTGAGAGAGCCATTGCTTCTACTACTGTTGGAACTCTCTGGGTTTCCTTCTTCTGTCCACACTGCCCTTGTTTCTGTCTGCAGATCCTGGTATTTTATGACTTTGTCCCTCTATATGCAAGACACTGTCATTACTGGGTATAGCAATTTCAATGGTCAGTGCTAATTTTGTCTTCTTTTTTATGGACTACTGTACCTGGTTTTCTCATATCTATTTTTTGAACTGTTGGTAATGGGTAATCCCATGTGATATAAACTTCATCATTCTGTGTAATGCTTTGTGGCTCATGTTTCCAGTGTTTCTCAGCTACTTCAGTATTGTAGTGTTTGTACAATCCCCAGTGCAATAGTCTTGTCAAATCATTATACCTTTCAGTATATATTCATTTTAGAGACTGGATTCAACCTTTTAGAGAGTGAGAAGTTAACAACTATTGAGGTATATGATGAACAATCCTCATTGGGAGCACCATTAGAAGGTATGAACACTTATATGGAGCTTACTTACCCCACCCTTTAGTGATATTATTTTAAGTAAGAATGAATTTAATATTTTCAACTATACTGGAATAGAGGTTAGTGATGAATTCTTTACCCTCTTTTCGAAAGGGATGAAATTTGTCCCTATGAAAAACTTTCAGATAGTTGATAGTATTATAGAAATTAAGAAGTACTTGAGAAAGCTTAACTTAGCTATATTTTTTAAGAATAAAAATACTTTGGGCGAGAAAAACAGATTAAAGAAACCCAGTACTTTTATTCCCCCTACCCATCCCAATATAGCCCTTTATGAAAAATTAGTAACTAAGGAATTATATCTCTTGAAGAACAATATGAATATAGGTAAGATGAGAAACAGTTTGAATAAGGGAGAATTAGATTTAATTAACAGGCTTACGAATGATAAATCTATTAGAATTATGAAGCCTGACAAAGGGGATGGGGTGGTCATATATGATCAAAACATGTACAAGAATAAGATATTTGAAATATTAGTTGACTCTGGTAAATATACATCAGTTTCTATAAATGAAATTAACATTGGATATAAAAAGATAGACTTATTCATAGAAGAGTTATTATTAGATGGAAGGATTAATTTAGAATTGTACAACTTTTTATCAGTGGTATGCCCCAAACTAGCTACAATAGTAGGGAGTACTTAAGGTACACAAGAATATACAGGATCCACCTTTTCGCCCTATTATATCTGGTAGCTATTCCAAGACCTTTCCCTTCGGGGTTACTATTGATATGTGGTTAAAACACATTTATGATAGGATTCCACACTTAATTAAGGATTCTTGGAATTTTTTAAGTAATTTGACCTCACAAATTTGGAAAGAGGGACTTATTTTTATCACAGATGACGTTATAGATTTATTTTCGAGTATTCCAAAAGCTGAGGGCTTAGAAAGTTTTCTAAATAGTATTAGACATTATTCAGCTCTTGATTGGGAACATGCCAAATTAATTATTGAACTCATGTCTATGATACTTGAACATAATTATATATATTTTGAGGGGGAATTTTATAGACAAACACAGGGAGTAGCTATGGGTGCTGCATGCGCACCCATATATGCCAATATGGTGATGCTCGACTGGGAAACTGAAATACTCTTTAAGAGTCAGTATTATCGGTATATTAGATACCATTCAAGATATTTGGATGATTTGTTTATCCTATGGGATGGACCTGAAGAAATTATTGAGGAGTTCATTACATTTCTGAACACCTCTAGTACATTTTTGAAGTTTACACACAATACCAGTCGAGAAGGCATTGCATATTTGACCACTTTTGTTACCATCAACAATGATGGATTCAAGTCGCGTATATATCGGAAAAATACGTTTTCAAATAACTATTTGGACTTCAGTAGCAATCATCCCTATGCAACTAAAAAAAGCATTTTTAAGGGACAGTGCATTTGAGCTGCACGAATGACATCTACATATGAGGAGATGATAGATGAATTGGATCTTATTGGTAGAATGTTCACTACCAAAGGTTACCCAACAAATTTAATGGATGAAGTAAAAAAATATGTTATAGAAGAATGGGGTAAAAAATATTTTCTGGTATTGGGCAAACCCCTCCAAAATTCTAATAAAAAGTCATGTGACACAGACTATAGAAGAGCATGTATTATAGAATATACCCCTCAAGCTAAGCACATTAAACATATTTTAAATAGATATTGGAACATTTTGACTGTGGATCATTCATTGAAGGATATAGTAGGTAAAGCACCCATATTTGTTTATAAAATGGGAACAAATATGAAGATAGTACTAGAGAGAAATAATAGGTTAGACAGATATAATACCAAATACAAAGGAACTCATAAATGTGGAAGCTGTAATTACTGCCATGTGATTTTAGAAGCTGAAACCATAAGGTTAGACAATGTCAATGGGACTAATATTAACTTTTGTCAAGGGAATTGTAATGCCCATCATGTTATATACATGGCTGTATGTATTGGCTGCACCGGTTTTTATATCGGCGAAACAGAACGGAAGTTTACAAAACGCATATATGACCACCTCTATGCCATTAAGAAAAAAGATGATAATTAAGAAAAAAGATGATACTAATGCCTTATATAGACATGTGGCTGATACTGATGACAGTCACAAGTTTAAATTTGCCATTTTAGAACAAGTTAAGGTGGATAATAGAGGAGGAAATATTAAGGCCATTTTAGCGGAAAAGGAAGTTAGATGGCAAATACTTACGGATGCAGCCACATCACCGGGTCTAAATGAATACATTAACATAAAACCTTTATTGACTATGAAAACATAGGTATAGATAGTAAGAAAATTTAGTATTGATTATTTTTTATCCTTATGTTGGTCCACTATTATCATTTAAACATTCATCATTATTTTATTCTTTTATAAGAGAAATTATTATATATATAAAAGATATTTTTACGAATGACAAGTTTTTAAGTATTATTTACAATGCAATTAATTATAGAAAGTTGTTTGAGACTTATATTATGGTCAAATTTTATTTAAGATATATGCATTTTAATTTCATAACAATTTTTTAAATTTTTATATGCATAGGCGTTTTTATTACATATTCCCCATTGAATATATAAGCTAAGCGACAGCAGTTTATTTAATTGTGAATGTATGCCTGTATGTATTGTAATTCATTATTTTACAAGTATCACCTTATATTTTATACATATATAATACATGCATCTATTTTATTATTATTAGGCAGTATTAATTTTAGTTTCTACTGTTGTATGAGATTTAGATTTGTGAATATTCCTGTATATGTACACAATTATCAGGAATAGGTATAGGTAGTATACCTTTAAAATCTATAAGGAATTTTAAAATTTTGGTGCCAAGAAGTTGATAAATTGGCCTTTGCTGAATTGTATGTTGATTCTGAAGAAGTCCACATTGTAGGTGGAAGAAAGTGCTAAATCCGATTCACAGTACTTGTTTGTTCATTATTTATTTCACTATTTGTACGTTTGTCCGTTTATTTGGAATTAAAGTCAGGTCGTATTATTGCTGGTGTGCGGAGGCATTCTTTGGACTAACTAGTGTTGGACATCACTTTTGGGTTTGTTTCAGTATATATGCCTTCTGCCATTAGCTTATCACACCCAGCAACAAGATGCGAGATTGTTTCCAGTTGTGTTTTACAGAAACTGCATCAGTGTGATGTCCTTCTATTCACATGTTGCTGTATTCATAACAGTAGGGGGAGGTTCCTGCCTGCAGCGCCATCTGGCCAGTATACCAAAGTCTTGCTTCAGGAAGGTACGTGTGATGTTCTGCGCCAGGGCCATAAACTGACATAGGGTATAAAAGTGACACCTGCATGTACCCTCTTCAGAACTTTTCTGCCACAGTGAACGTTGGACTCCAGTTTGGAAAGGAGATCGCTAATTCAGACTGCTACAAACGACCACTACAGGTAAGTACCTTGTGGGGTTTTCATTGTTTTTTGCCGATACGTACATGTCCACTAGAAAGGGCAAGTGTGCTTGTGCGAGACAAATTCCTCACAATGACTCACACGATAAGTGCATATTCTATTTAGGCGAGGCTCACGACCATACATCCTGCCCTGTTTGTAAGTTATTCGTTCCAAAAACCCTTCTTAGCCGTCTAGCCGCACTTTAACTGTACTTGGAAGATCAGAGGCTCTGACGTCTTGCAATCGGTATGGAGGGAGGAACAGGCCCATCCGAAGAGCCGCAGTGGTAGAAGGCCAAGAAAACCAGGCCTGATCCCCATGCTGTGCCTCAGGCGTCAGGGGAGATTCTTGAGACTGATGAAAGCCCAGGATCTCTTCAGAGCTCTCTTTCCTCACTAGGCCCAGGAACCACAATGGAAGCTGGACTGGCGGAAACCTTGACTACATCCACTGAGGCAAACCAGCCATCATATCCTGATGGCGGAGGGGAACCACAACTCATTCAGTCGGAGGGCCCTGCACTTGTACCTCCATCCACCCAGATGTCTGCCCCCTATCCTTCTCTACCGTCTACTCCAATGTAGAGAAAACAAAAAGTAAGACACACAGAAACACAACCTGTCCCAGGTTGGGAAGTTTTCTGTCAAAGCCTGTTTAAGGCATTCCAGGCCCTACAGACGCAACAGCCACCAACTATTTGTCGTACAGGACCCCGTTTACTTGTATCAGAGGAAGATCACTCCTCAGATGAAGATTCTGTGACCTCTAAATCTCAAATTGATTCACCTAAGGACTTTGTTACCCCAGAGGAAGAGAATCCCATCACCCCAGAGTCCCCTGGGAAGAATTCACCTTTGGTGATACCATCTCCCTCATGAGGAAACATTTTAAATAGCAGGCCTCAGAGGTCTGAGATAGTAAGAAAAGGTATTTTGACCTCCTTCAAATGGAAGAGCCATCCCCTTCAGCTGTGCTCCCTTTGCTCTCTGCCTTCCAGGATGCCTTCTTAGCCACTTCTCAGACATCAGACTCACAACCCCCAGCCTCTAAATGTCCTGACTGTTTTTATGAGGTCCCACAGGACACTTAGTTCCTTTTCAGAAACCCGTCCACAGACCCTGCTGCTGTTGCAGTCTCTGCAAGTAAGACATCCAGGCAGTTACCTTCTATTGCCCTCTATCCTCCTGATAGACAGTAAATTTGTGGAATAGGCAAAAAGGTGTATACCTCCTCTACTATTGCTATAAGAGCTTTGAACTACCAAAGTCACATGGGTAGGTATGTCCTGGACACAATTGCCAAGGCTTCCACCCTACTCTCGGAGGCCCCTGAATCCAGTATTAAAACTCAGCTTAACAACCTTCTCTCAACAGCATCTCAAGTAACTAGGCACTCCATCAAGTGCAGTTATGGTGCAGTAGAAGCATCATACAAATCTGTTGCATTTGGCTGGCTCAGTAATAAGACGATACTCCTGGTTGAGACTTCAGCCACTGCCCTTAGATGTACAAACAAAACGTCTTGATGCCCCCCTGGACAATAAAGCCCTATTTGGCCAGGCCTCAGCTGAACGTCTTAAATCCCTTCAAGAGAAGGGAAAAGAACTGCAAAACCTAAAACACTTGCTGGTATCTCCCATACCCAGATACCACAGAAACTATCCTCAGAGAACTTCCTTTGTCAGGAGGCAATCCTCCCACACTGCTCATCAGACAAAGGGACGCAGGCAACGGAGGAATACCTGTGCCCCAAGGTTTCCCTCCACCCCTTCCCTACCCCCTTTTGGAGCCAGTCTGATCAAGCTAGACCACTTCCTCTGTGACTTACCATTACTAAATCAAAACACCCCATTGTCCCTTTGCCTCACCCTCTCCCTACCCTCCTGGTGGAAGATTACAACAGAAAAATGGGTACTATCCATCATTCAGAGGAGTTATTTTATGACTTGGTGGATGTTACCCCCCTTCCAGGGAATTCCTCAACCTCCAGCAAACCAAGTCCACCTGTTCCCCCACTATCATTCAACAACTACTGGCCCAGAGTACCATAGAACAAATAGCACCCACCCAAAGAAACAAAAGATTTTATTCCAGAATGTTTTTGGTACCAAGGAAAGATGGTCCATGGAGACCAATTCTGGATTTATCTTAACTAAATCTCTTTCTGAAAATACCCAGCTTCAAAATGATCACCTTACCTTCGCTCCTGCCACTCATTCCCACTCAGGCCTTCATGATAGCCCTGGATTTGAAGGATGCCTACCTCCACATACCCATTCTCCAACATTATAGGAAATTCCTCCACTTTGTAGTAGGCTCCTGGCATTTTCAGTTCTCTGCCTTGCCCTTTGGGCTCTCCACAGCTTCTCGAGTGTTCACAAAGTGTCTAGCACCTTTCATTGCTCACTGCAGAACACGGTTTACAAATATACCCATACCTAGATGACCTAATTGTACTTCAAGACCGCCAAGTCCTCCAGGAGCACCTAAGACAGATGATCTACACCCTGACCCACCTGGGGTTCACTATAAACAAGGAAATGTCTCATCTGCAACCCACACAAAACATGATTTTCTTGGGCTGCAGAATCAGAACAGACCTAATGAAAGCCTTTATTCCAGAATAAAGAATCCTGGATCTTGGCATATACCTCAACAAACTCGCCAATCTCACTACATTGCCAGCACGAGAATTCTTAAGGATGCTAGGACACATGGCATCCCTAATGCCCATGTTGACCCATAGCAAGACTACACATGAGAAAGATCCAGTGGATCTTGAAGAACTTATGGAGCCAACACTCCCATCCCCTGGGCACTCCTCTTCCGCTACTCCAGTGTCTGAAGAGAACACTAGTGGTGGATCTCTGCCATCCACTACAACCAGGGTATCCCATTACAGGTACCTGCCCACCTGCTAGAACTCACCACAGATGCTTCAGACTTGGGTTGTGGGCCAGTGCTACAGCACAACCAGAAACTGATCACTGTGCAGGGAAAATAGTCTACACTAAAAGTAAAGGACCACATCAGTATCAATGAAATGAGGGCACTCCATCTAGCCCTACAAACTTTCAAAACAGCCCTACTTCCAGGAACTCTCAAACTGATCACAGACAGTATGAGTGTCATGTGGTACATAAACAAACAAGAGGGGGGACAAGATCCTATCCCCTTTGCAGCTTAGCCATCCAAATCTGGACTCTAGCAGCAACTCTCAACATCCATCTAGTAGCAGTGTACATTTCCTCTACAGAGAATATCATAGCAGACTCTCTAAACAGAACTTCAGCTCTCTCTCATGAAGGGATGCTTCACAGAGAGGTATTCCTAGATCTTATCCACAGGTGGGGTATTCCACAACTAGATCTGTTTGTCTCCTCCCAGAACAAACAGATGCCCAAATTTTGCTCAAGGGTCCCACATCCACAAGCCTGGGAAGTGGATGCTGTCTCCTTTCCTGGGGGGGTTTCTCTATGCCTTTCCACCCTTCACACCGATTCAGAAAGTCGTCCTCAAAATTCAGAAGGCCAAACGAAAAATGCTGTTGATGACCCCCTATTGGCCAAGACAGGATTGGTTTCCCCTTCTCTACCTACTAGCCAAGGGCAATCATCACAGGTTACCCAACAAATAGACTTGCTCACACAAAAGAGGAGATCCCTTCTACACTCTCAAGTGAACAACTTGAAACTGACCTTATGGGTGATAGGATTTTAATTCCCTTCAGGCACCTATACTCAGAGTCCTGCAGGAGGCCAGGAAAACTAGCACCAGGAGAAATTACATCTCTAAATGGAAAAGATTCTCCAGGTGGTGTCAGAGGAAAAGCCAGGACCCTATGACTACTCCTGTTCCTTTGGTCCTTTCCTATTTGTGTGAGCTCCTTCATGCAGGACTAACTTACTCATCAGTTAAAGCCCATTTATCTGCCATCTCTGCCTGTCTGCCCATGTTACCACTGCTGGCTTGTAGATTGGAGGTCAAGCTGTTCCTCAAAGAAGTTTTTCATATCAGACCCCCCCCCCCGAAGCCTATCCCTCCACATTGGGACCCAGTGGTGGCTGGTGACTTCAAATCACAGGGGGGCTGCAGGAGACAGCTGAATGGGTGGGGTCAAGGGGGTGTGGTCAACCAGAAAGGGGAGGAGCTATGCACAAAACCACCAAAAAACTAACTTTAATTAAATACGCTGCCCTGGGTGGCAAACCATCATTATGAAAGTCCAATCAAGACAAAAATAAGTGTAGAAGAATAAAAATATTTCAATGCATTGGCTGCATGACAGCTTACTTAATATCTAGATGGAAACAAAAGGTTGTGAGGCATGAAAAAATAAATTACTTTTTAAATACATTACTGGAATGCCAGTCAAAATCAAGTATAAGAAAAACCAGAAGCACTCAACTCAAACCACTTCTCCTTGCACTGCAGTCCTAATTATAATATATTCAGCTTTATTAAAGTACCAAGTAACATGCTGAAAGTAGAAATCTATGTGATGCCCCCACTTGTAAAAATGTTTCTTATCCAAAAAGACCTGCTGCCTGACAACTTGTTTCATGGGGAAAACATGATAAAAGTAAAAATGAAAAGCAAACAAGAAACAAGCTCAAGATACATTGCTTAAAGGATTACTGTACAGGTTATGGACCACACATGATTGGCATTCTGTTTAGTTTACGGGTAAAGTCTGTAGAGATGACTGGAAGTCTCCAACAAGTGTAATGAGCTTTTTAAAATAATGGAATCCTGTCCTTTAATACCCAAGGCTTATACATTATCTAGTCAAGTATTCTCTGCATGGCAACAACAGAAAGGCTTTCAATGTTGGCAATTCTTTAACAGTATGCTTATTAAAGCTTACTTGCATCTTACGATCTCAGACAAGCTTACCTTATGGTCATTAAAGCATTGCTACTTAAAAACACAGAGCAACAGGCACTTTGAGTAATAAGCATAAATCAACAGTACAAAAATATGACAGAAACCAGACCATTCTGCAAAATCAAGGACAGATGAAAAGCCACTGTAGTACTTATGCAGTGTGTCCTCCCCATCCAAGGTAGATACAACTACTCCTTGCCTTGCTTGGACACATCCAGAGTCACTACATGGGGAGTGGGGTGCAACAAGCATGTCACAATTTGAAATCTCACTGGCTGACTGTGATGGCCCTGACACATTTGTCATACCTCTCAACCTCAAGAGCAAGAAATCTGGACAAAGCCATACACAGAAGTGGGACAAAGGCCCAACAATAAGGACAATTTTTAAATATTGCTCTAATAAACTTAGAAAGATAATAGAATAGGTCTTGCATTAGTATGAATTTTCTGAAGGGTATAAAATCTGAAACTCAAATGTCTGTCATTTTCTAACTTCAGTCTTTAGTGATGTCACTAATTTGCCAAAAACACAATTTTATGAAAAATGGACAAAACGTGATGCAAAAATATAAAATAGACACACAATACAGCTGCTACCTGTCAAAGAAGGGACACTTTAATATTAGTACTGCTACCTTGAGCAGCTGACAAAATATAAAAGAATCTACATGCATTTCAAGTAATCTATAACTTTGATTATTACAGTTATTTCTTAATTGTAAACCCTCCATGTTTTCTTCCAAAATTGCTATTTTGCGGAGGGATTATAAGGGGGAAGAGCAACATTTTGAGCCAAAATTGGGGACAGTTGAGAGGTTGGCTATGCCTAATTCTATAAAGCAATTTATTTGCATGTACCTCTCAACCTGTTAATGCAGTAAATCAGAACAAGGCCAAATATATTGGGGCACATATAAACAGTTCTAAAATTGCTCTTGTATAAATTGAGACAGTTGATACAACAGCTCTTACTTTAACATGCATTTTTCTGAAGGTTATGAAGTCTGAAACTTAGAGTGACTTCTGGCAAATCATTTAGGAATTAAAACTACAAATTTTATGAACAAACCAAAAATAAGAAGCAAAAATCTATTCATTCTTTGAAAATCTGGACAGTTGGTAGGTATAGTTCAGCTGGGCCTGTCTGAGTTTGCTGCCCTTCCCCCCCTGACAAAACAATGGTTGAATGGAGCCTCTGCAGCCATTCCAATGAACCATTATACTTGGCTATTTCACTCCATTTACCATAAACACTAATGTGCATACTGCTTTACTTCTATGATGAGTTGGACTTCATTTGAAAGTTTTATTTTGTATTTTACTGCACAAACACTAAGTCATCTGTTAAACAAAGCAATGCAGTCTCACAATGAAAACTTAGCATTAAAACTTCTCTGCCCTTGAAACTCACATTCATTGAAACAGCATTGAAACCCACATTCAAAGAAAATACATTTTGCCAGTGGCAGATAAAGATTAATTTTGGGCTGTTTTCAATCATAGGCTCCTTGCATATGAAACATACATGTGCTCTTTGATACACCTTCCTCATTGTACTAAAATTATATTCCTTGTACAATACAGTACACTTGTTACAGGATGTTTTAAATTTGTTTTGAACATTTTTTCCAGTAAGCAATGAAACAAACCATATGCACCCATAATGGCAAAACTGCCCAGTTGAGAACATTTATCATAAAAAAAGTCTACTCAGACTTCCACAGTCCACCACTATTAGTAAATATACACAATTCCACAGTCCACCATTATTAGTAAATATGCACAATTCCACAGTCCACCATTATCAGCAAATATGCACAATTCCACAGTCCACCATTATCAGTAAATATGCACAATTCTACAGTCCACCTTTATCAGTAAATATGCACAATTCTACAGTCCATTATCAGTAAATATGCACAATCTCTGAAGTCAGTCATCTAAATAATTCCACATTAAAGAAATCTGTAACTAATGAAGTGGTTGCTGCTAGCAATCACCTTTATATTTCATGGTTTCATCGAAAAATAAAGTGTCTGTTGCCCCGCAGGAATAAATTGTCTATATTACATTAAAAAAATGATAAGCTAGTAATAATATTGCAAAAGGAAATGGATGGCAAACTGATAACGAACTCATAGTTAGTATCTTCACCAAGGAGAACATTCTCAGTACGGCAGCATCTACCCCTTGTGGGAGTAGAACCCACAACCTTCTGCATCAAAAGCAAGTACACAGCCTGTTGTGCTATAGTATTAACTTGGCAAAGCACTAAACTTCTATTCTCCTGCAGCTCTCAGTTCCTTGTAAAATCTACTCAATACTCAACTGCATCTCAACTTCGCAGCTCAAGAAAACTGGAAAAAGCCAAAATGTATTGGGGGGGGGGGGGTCAAAAGCCCAAAAACAGGGACACATTAAACATTGCTTGTATAATCTTGGAAAGTTGCTAGAATAAAATGTTGTGTTGCCACCATATATTTTACTGCCAAGGTCCCTGAGCAAAAAACAGTCAGAGTAACATACCACTACGCCACATCAGCTGCTTTGTAAAAAAGAGGAAGACTGAAACTTAAATGGCTATCATTTAGTGAATTCAGTTCTCACCATAGCTGTCAACCTCTTAGTACAAAACACCTGGACAAACCCAGTAATGAGGGAATACAGCCCTCAAACATATTCAGTGAATTCAGTTCTTGCCATAGCTGTCAACCTTAGCACAAAAACCTGGACGAAGCCAATAATGGGGGAATACAGTCCCAAAAATAGGGACAAATTTAAAATATTCATCTTATAAACTTCGAAAATTGCTAAAAAAAAAAAAAGGTTGTGCTACTATGTATTCTGAAGAACATGAAGTTGGAAATTCAAATGCCGGTCAATTTTACTGCGGACAGAACAAAACAATTTTCAGCAGAGACGAGGGATTAAAACTGCAGACACATCTTTGTAAAATGGCAGGGCACCAGAGCAAATCCACACAAACACAGGCAGGAGATGCACACTCCACACAGAAGCCACCCCAACCAAGAATCAAACCAGAAAACCTACAGCTGTGAGGCAACAATACTACCACCACACCATCAATTATGCAAGGAATTAAACATTCAGAAACCTGAAGTCTGAAATTCAAATGCCTGTCAATTTTACTGCGGACAGAACAAAACAATTTTCAGCAGAGACGAGCGATTAATACTGCAGACACGTCTTTGTAAAATGGCAGGGCACCAGAGCAAATCCACACAAATACAGGGAGGAGATGCAGACAGAAGCCACCCCAACCAAGAATCAAACCAGAAAACCTATAGCTGTGAGGCAACAATACTACCACCGCACCATCAATTATGCAAGGAATTAAACATTCAGAAACCTGAAGTCTGAAATTCAAATGCCTGTCAATTTTACTGCGGACAGAACAAAACCAATTTTCAGCAGGGATTAAAACTGCAGACACATCTTTGTAAAATGGCAGGGCACCAGAGCAAATCCACACAAACACATGGAGGAGATGCAGACTCCACACAGAAGCCACCCCAACCAAGAATCAAACCAGAAAACCTATAGCTGTGAGGCAACAATACTACCACTGCACCATCAAATACGCAAGGAATTAAACATTCAGAAACCCTTAAGTCTGAAATTCAAATGCCTGTCAATTTTATTTAACATTTTTAATCAGGACAGTCTGACTTGGAACAAATAAACAATTTTCAGCAGAGGCCCAGGAAGAAATAATGCAGACATGTCTTTGTAACATGGGAGGACACAAAAGCAAACCCACACAAACACAGGGAGAAGATACAGACCCCACAAAGAAGGAACCCCAGCCAAGAATCAAACCCAAGAACCTGCAGCTGTGAGGCAACAATGCTACTACTACACCATCAAATATCAAGCATTGCAACATTTACAAACCACAGATATTATGAGGAACAGATCAGATCGAATATGAGGCAAAAATCTGAAATTTTTTTACAAATGGTGGTGGGTAGGGAACTCAAGTCTTTAACACCTGCATACAGGGTACAGGGTTCAAGCCTGAGGCATTCCCTACCACACCACCATAAGCACCTGGGGCATTTACACACACACACACACACACACACACACACACACACACACACACACACACACACACACTCCAGTAAAGCACAAGCACCATACACACACTCCAGTAAAGCACAAGCACCATACACACACTCCAGTAAAGCACAAGCACCATACACACACTCCAGTAAAGCACAAGCACCATACACACACTCCAGTAAAGCACAAGCACCATACACACACTCCAGTAAAGCACAAGCACCATACACACACTCCAGTAAAGCACAAGCACCATACACACACTCCAGTAAAGCACAAGCACCATACACACACTCCAGTAAAGCACAAGCACCATACACACACTCCAGTAAAGCACAAGCACCATACACACACTCCAGTAAAGCACAAGCACCATACACACACTCCAGTAAAGCACAAGCACCATACACACTCCAGTAAAGCACAAGCACCATACACACACTCCAGTAAAGCACAAGCACCATACACACACTCCAGTAAAGCACAAGCACCATACACACACACTCCAGTAAAGCACAAGCACCATACACACACACTCCAGTAAAGCACAAGCACCATACACACACACTCCAGTAAAGCACAAGCACCATACACACACACTCCAGTAAAGCACAAGCACCATACACACACACTCCAGTAAAGCACAAGCACCATACACACACACTCCAGTAAAGCACAAGCACCATACACACACACTCCAGTAAAGCACAAGCACCATACACACACACTCCAGTAAAGCACAAGCACCATACACACACACTCCAGTAAAGCACAAGCACCATACACACACACTCCAGTAAAGAACAAGCACCATACACACACACTCCAGTAAAGCACAAGCACCATACACAAACTCAACTCTAGTAAAGCACAAGAACCATACACACACACTCCAGTAAAGCACAAGCACCATACACAAACTCCAGTAAAGCACAAGCACCATACACAAACTCCAGTAAAGCACAAGCACCATACACACACAAATAAACATTGTAAATTAAAAAGCACAAGCACCATACACACACAAATAAACATTGTAAATTAAAAAGCACAAGCACCATACACACACACAAATAATATAAAAATAAACATTGTAAATTAAAAGGCACCTTACCTGAATACATCCATACATCCTTCCCGCGCAATACTGAAGACCCGCGAGATCCCAATGCTCCTTCCCGACGCCGACGAGATCCCTAAGGCTCTGTCCCGAGTCCCTGCTGCTCCTCTTGCAGTCCGGACGCGACCCATAATCCTGACGGGTCTGTGCACTGTAAAAGTGCACAGACGTCTCCTTGTGTCCCCCTATGCCGGACTGCCTTGAGCATGCACATAGACCGATAAGTCGGGACTCGGTCTATGCGCATGCGCGAAGTCCGCGAATTTTAAAAAAATAATTTTTTTTATTTTTCATTTTTTTTTCTTTTTTTATTTTTGAGGGGGCTGCAGTCCGGCAGCCCTATGCCACGAGCCGCCCCTGTTGGGACCTGAATTTTGTACTAGAAGAACTTATGCTGCCACCTTTTGAACCAGCACATTTAGTAACCCTAAAACTGTGCACCCTTAAAACTCTCCTACTGGTGGCCCTTACCTCTGCCAGGAAGGTATCAGAGATGCAAGCCCTTATGCCATCCCTCCTTACCTCATTTTCTCTTCCACAAGGACAGAGTTGCCCTCAGGACTAATCTCTCTTTCATGCCTAAGGTGGTGAATGAACTCTCATTAAATCAAACCATTAATCTGCCTGTTTTTTACCCTAATCCCCAAAATGCCTCTGAGAGGACCCTGCATTCTCTAGATGTACACAGACAAGTGAGGTATTATTTAGACAAAACCATGCATTAGAAAATCAGATCAGCTTCTAAATCTCTTATATTATTCAACACACCTGTACCTCAAAGTGTTAAAAAGGTTAAGCTTCCCTTGTTATGGTCTATTCTAGCAGTGGCTAGGAAAATAATAACTAGAAATTGGATTTCAGATACACCTCCTTCGTTCAATGAATTTAAAAATGTTATGAATATAGTGTGCCATATGGAAATAAACACAATTAGGACTAGAACAAATAGAAAAACATCTTATTTTATTGTATGGGATAATTTACAAAATTTGTTAAAAAAATTTTAATTTCAATAGCATGGTATTTTAGTTTAATTAATTGATCTGATTGTAGTGGATGTCTTTGTAAATACTTTAGTTGTTTTGTTGAATATTATAATAATACCTATTTTTAATTACTTGTATAAAATTGTTATGATATTTCTCTTGTATGTTAAAACAATAAACCTGTTTTGAAAAAAAAAAAAAAAAAAAAAAGAAAATCAGATCAGCTTTTCATCTTCTTCCATCCTAGGGCTCTAGGGGGGGCCAGTCACCAAACAAATAATTTCCTCCTGGATCTCAAAATCCATTGGAATATGTTATTCCGCTCATGGTAAAACCTTACAGGGCCATGTCAAATCACACTCTACCAGGGCAGCTGCTTCCTCAGCTGCTTTTTTCAAGGGGGTTAACTAGTCACCAAACATTACAAACTGGACCTTGCATCCAGGGCTAGCGCTGGATTCGCCAGGTCTATTCTTCAGTGTCTCATTGACCAAGGACCCCAATCCTCCTCCAGGTTCATACCTAAAAGTTTTGGCACTCTCCCTACTGTTATGAATACTGCAACATGTGAAAAGGACATAGAATAGTTGTGCAAGAACTTACCATACCCTTAGATGTCGTCCTCTTCCATGTTGCAGTATTCAGTTCCTCCCTTCTTGCCCCCTCTAGCTCACCTGCCTATTGTATCTTACCTTCCTGGAGGCACATTGCCATCCTGCCCTCCTTTTAACTTCTCCACTAATCACAGCCTAACAAGTACCCTTTTTGTAGTCTACATGTGAATCTCTAGGGTCTGCCAACTTTGACCCTCCTTAAACCTCCAGGAGTACTAGTGTATGTGGCAGTTCATTCTGAAGAGGGTACGTGCAGACATCACATTTATACCCTATGTCAGTTTATGGCCCTGGTGCAGGATGTCACATGTACCCTACTGAAGCAAGACTTTGGTATACTGGCTGGATGTCAGCACTGCAGGCAGCAACCTTCCCCCTACTACTATGAATACTACACCATGAAAGTGAACGACATCTAATGTTATGGTAAGTTCTTACAGAACTATTCTTTTCTCCCATATGTTTAATGGACTTTGTAAACCATTGTGTATGTAGTCCACTGTCCTGGGCCATTAATATTAACCTTTCATCTTTTGGTTTAAATTCACCTCTCCTTAGCCATTCCTGTGTCAGATCCTGATTGACATGAGGATATTCCAGGATTTTTCTGTACTTGCAGCTGTATTATGCCTTTTCCACATTTCTTGCCTTCTCATCTGATCCTTCTACTTATATTCATTCTTTTGTTTTTTGGCACATTCATTTGCTGCCTGATTTTTGTTTACTTCTGGTTTGGTTTCTATTCCTGCTTGACACTGATATGCTTCTGCTAAACTAAGCAGGGAAATCATCTTAAAATTTTCTCATTATGTTTCAAAACATTCACTGTTTGAATCTGGTGAGGTCAGCAGATATGCAGTCATACGATTGGAGATCTATACATGTAATCAACTTCAAGAAGCCCTATACCACCTTCAGAACCGAGGAATGTATAATCTTGGTATACACAGCTTTTTTTTATACATTATTTGATGAGCTTAAAGCATTTTTCTTGTTTTCCTCTCTAACTGATCAATACCTTTTGGGACCAGTTAGTTACCCCAGAACAATAAGTTAGAACAGGAAGAGCAAATTGTTTTATAACTTTGTTTCTAGATGTCAGGACTGGTTTCAGCATTAATATTATTCTTCTAAAATATTCCTTACTGAGTTTTGTTTGCATTGGTACCAAAATGATATTCTTATGTTATCTGAGAAAATTTTGACCAATTCAGTTGTGCTTTCAGCTCCTCATCTGATGAACTATACAGTTTTGAATCCTCCACAAAAAGATGAGAGCTCCTTGCACGTTGCTTTTGGGAGCCACATTGTAACCATGACATAATCTGTTAAGTAGACAGTTTAAGGGGTTAAAGGCAAGATAAAAGAGCATCGGTGACAGTGTCACTCTGGAATTTCCCCCTTTGAATTTTTATTCCTGGCATAATAATTTGTACTTTATCATGGCTTAGCTGCAGAGTGGTTTGCCACTGTTTCACAGTCACTAATGTAAACTGATTAATTTAGGGTGTATCTTAGCTATCTGTAAACAATCCTTTATCCATGAATGTTGGATGCTGTCAAATGCTTTTTTTGTAATCTATCCATGCCATACTTAGACTTTCCCCTTCTTACAGTTCTCCATTATGACTTTAACAAAAAGAGATCCTTCGTTCCATATGATCTTCTTTTGTTCTGTTGCCATGATTGAATTTTCTTCTAAATGACTATAAACTCTGTCAGCATCAGTTCCAGTATATAGTTTGTACATTGCAGGGTAGGCAAGTTATTGATGTATAGTTTTTAGGATACCTTGCAGATTCACTCTTAAGGAGTATCGTTTTTCATGTTAATCAGGTTGGTGCCTGTTCGGGGTACGCATACAAGTAGTTCTTACTCGGGGCTAAATCTTCATGTAAAGAAGTTAATACTTTTAGCCATAAGTTAGGTACTGCATCTAGGCCTGATGTTTTCCAGTTAGCTTTTCTTAATTTTGTTTCAGTTTCTCTGACTCTTACTTCATCCCATTTTGTGTCCTGTACATTTGAACTTTCTGTTTCTTGTACGTCTTCTATCCATTCAGTGTCTTTGTTACATTCTAAAGGGTCTTCACAGATATTTCTCCAAAATGTGTCTGTTTCTTCTTTTTTTATCATTCGTTTTTCTATTCCTTTGTTCCCCAATTCTCAATAAAACGTTTCTGGGTCATACATGAATTGCTTATTTTGTACTTTTTCTTTATATTTATCTAGATATCTTTTTACGTTTTTCTGCCAGTGCTGATAGCATTAGTTTATTATTTTCAATAGTGTATGATAGAGCCTAGTCTGTTCTAATACTGTGTATTTCTAAGCATTTTTGTTGATCTGTTCCTCTCCTGTACTCTTCCAACAGTGACACTTCTTGCCTTTGTTTTTTAATAAAGCCTTCATCACCTTGAGGTTTATATACTTGCTTTTAATAGGAGACGCACATTCCCTGAACATGTATGCTTTGAGAGACTTCCCTTACGCTGTGCCAAGTCCGAAATATATGTTGTAAATGGCTCAGCAATGAGAAGGGGAAGAAAAAGAAAGGCCCAAATTTAGCAAGACCTGACTGCCCACCATTCGTGTGTGCATCCACTTAATACTTCAACTAGTGCAGCACACTGGAGGGTAGCGTGAGCTCAGCAGGTCAGTTCTCTGCCAAATACAGCATCAAGTGCTTTTTCTAGGTGTCACCCAAATGGTGAGTCCTAGCCAACTCCTTTCCCCCAGGATGAGTAAAGATGGCAACAGCTGCTCATTTCCATTTTTTCCAGCTCATCCCCACTAGCTCCCATGCCACTAACTGAACACTGTGTAGGTTCTAGTCAGAACTTTAGTCTTTTACTCTGTGAAGGTAAGCTAGAAAGTGTTATTTTTCTTGTCTACTAAGGAAGTACGTAGTACAAGAACGTGTTTATATGAATGTAAATTTGCCTGTGTCACAAATGATAATTTAATAAAGGTGTTTGAAAAAAGTGTTATTTTCCCCAATATACTTTTTGTGGTACAAAGGTGCTAATTTTCACTGTTTTTCACTGTTTTCTGTAAAATTTAGTAGTGAATTTCATAATTTGTGCAGTCATTTTAATATTGGTTCATAGATCAGTATTAGGCAGTCGGACTACAGACCATTTAACACCTAGCCAAAAACCCTTTTCAGAAGTTCCTTCTAGCCTCAAGGCAGGCAAGACAAGACAGATTGGGAAAGAATTTAAGGCTGCCCACCCAATTATTTAGGTTTACCCTGAAGTGGCAAGGGTACTACTCTGTTTGACACGTAGTGGAAGTTTGTTCCAAAATTGAGGAATACACTGATATGAATCTGTCACATCAACACCTCTTATTTATCTGCTGATAAAGGATTAGTTCCTTTAACAGAGTATTTGAAGTGTCATTAGTTCTGTAAAGGAGTAGGAGGTTAAACAAGATTGTTTTTTTTTTATCTGCTGTGAAACTGATAGTCTGTAACATCATATCTGTCAGTTTAAGTTGTCTGGACAAGTCTGCCTGCCCACAAAGTAAACAAACAATAAAAATTCTACTAAGGACAAGAATGATAAAAGATGACTATTGTCACAAATGACATCAAACATGGTAAGTGGTGAAAACTAAAAATCTCAACCAATGTAATTGTCCACCTAATTTTAAATAGAGACCACCTTTAATGCACATTAACAAAGAAGACAGATACATTTGTTTACCTCAGGAGAAAGCAGGTAACATTAGAAGGTCAACATCAGTCATCACAGCTACATTGATGAGATGTGTAAAAAGTTTTAAAATGGTATTAGTATAAATTCTGAAATTTATACAAGATTTTCCTTACGATTGTCTGGGAGTTAGAAGAACATTAAAGCCTCTCTGTGGGCCACACAAATTCCATGAGAGCAGAACATAACAGCAGACACTTTGAACAGATCCAGGATAGACCCTCACAAGTGCATGTTACAGTCAAGGTCTTAAAGGAGATTTCCCAACTATGGGAAACTCCCCAACTATGTCTGTTTGCTTCCTATCCCAACAAACTAAACCAGTTCTGTTCCAGAACATCTTGCAAAAAATGTGGTAAACAGATGAATTTTTTTCACGTGCATGGAAATATTCCTCTTTGCCTTTCCCTCCTTTTCTGTGATATCACAGAATTCTTATAAGGATCAAGACAAACTTGTCAAAGATGCTTCTGGTGACTCCCTTTTGGCTCAGGCAACATTGTATGTCCTTCTGTTCAGTGTTGCAGTATTATTTACATATGGGTTATATTCTGCCAATCGACCCGACGTCTGGCCTGTATACAAAAGCTTAGAGCCACTGCTTGTATGTGAGACATCACACAAAGGCACAGTGAATGTCAACCATAAAAGGGACATCTGCATTTACATCTTCAGAACATTTTAGCCACCATTTGGAAATGTTGACTCGTACATTCAGTCTGCCATCGGATACCATTGGTGTTGTCTTCCAACTTCAGATAAGTACCCCATAGGGGATTTAATATAGTGCTCCTGCCTTTTGTTTTTGTTAATGTCATCCAGAAAGGGCATGTGTAGGTGATTAAGGCAAATTCCACATAAAGATAGTCACGAGCTTTGCTAGTTTTGCTTAGGGCGTAATCACGAGCACCAGGCCCGCTGTATTTGTCAGGCCTTTGTTCCTAAAACATTGGGCAGTTGTCTTTCGGCCTTGAATCTCTGTTTAGAAAATCAAAGACTCAAACATCTGGCTAGGGACGCTATGGAAGGTTCTGCAACTGCTTCTGAGCCTAAGTACCCCTTGAGGTTGATGAAAACCAGTGGTGCGACCAGCGGTAGGGTCTGCTCCCTCAACAGGTACTAGTATGGAAGCTGTCAGGAGTGCAGATCAGATGTCCGGTTCAGACGACTTGGAGGAACCATGGGTCATCATTGCAGAAGACTCAAACTGTTCCAACTCCTTTGTCTAGCGAGATGTCAGAGTTAAGGCGCATGTCCGCCATTTCTCCCCAAAGGGAAAACATGTTAAAAAGAAGCAAAAAAATTAAGCATGATCCCACTCTTCCTACATTGGAGTGGGAAGTTTTTTCACAGGGTCTCATTAAGGCTCTGATAGCTCTGAGGCCTCCAGCTCCGGCTTCTCCTATAGCCAGCCCGGCCTTCTCCTCATTTCCAGTTCTACCGTCAGGGTCCCATTGGCTTACTTCGGGCTAGTCTGTGAATTCCAAATTCATGACACTGATTCTGAGGATTCTTTCTCAGATGAAGACTCCTTAGCATATTCCACCCACATCCCTCCGTCTCTGGAATATGCTTCCCCAGAGTAAGAGTCTAATAGGGGTGACTCTCCCATGGAAGAGCTTTCCTTTGGAGAAACTGTTGATAAAAGGGAATTCTTCAAGTGGGATTCCTGTCAGATCGCAGAAGAACAAAAGAGATATTATGAGCTACTCCAGCTGGGCACCCCTACTTCATCAGCAGTTTAGCCAGTCCTGCCAGCCTTCTTAGATGCCTTTAAGGCAGCATCTAAGACCCATAACTCAAGGCTCCTGCTCCTAAAATACCTGTTTGCTTCTGTAAGGTCCCTGAGGATTACAAGTTTCTTTTTAAATGACACTCAGCTAACTCAGCTTCCAATAAAATTACTTCTGATAAATCTTCAAGGATATCTCCCTCAGCTAAACTGCTTCCTTCTGATAAGGAAAGTAAAATTTTGGAAAGAGTGGGTAAGATCATCTATATCTCTTCTACCTTATGAAGGCTCTAAATTTAGACACACAAGTGGTATGCTTTGGCCTTGCTCACTAAGGCTACCCAGGTTCTTTCCCCATTGCCTGAATCAGAGGCTAAATCTCTGGCTCTTTTATTTTTATCAACCTCCTCCCAGGTAGCTAGACACTCAATCAAGTGCAGTTGTGACGCAGTGGAGGCCTTTTCAGAGCAGCAGCTTCTGCATCTGTTCTTAGAAGGCATTCCTGGTTGTCTCCAGGCACTCACTGTACATAAAGGCAAAAATTGCTTGATGCTCCTCTAGATAATTCCTCCCTCTTTGGCAAGACAGCTGCATGGTTATTTAAATCACTGCTGGAAAAATGGTAAGGAGCTTAAGGATTTGAAACACTTGCTCGTTTCTCCACTCCCAGCATTTCATAGGAATTTTCCTGCCAAAACTCTTTTTTTCAGGAAACCTTGCTCTTCCACTTCTGCTCTTTCTGGAACTAGTCCTCGTAAGCCTTCTAGGAGACCCCCACAGACTAAAGCTATTATTCCTGCTGCTATTGCTCCTTCTCAGCATTCCTTTCAGCCCAAACAAAGTCCTTTGATGCTCTGCCTCTTCTCCCAAGTCACACTCCCTTGTCTCTTCACCTCTCTTTCCCTTTCTGCTTGGATGGAAATCACTCAGGATTCTTGGGTGATTTCAATTATGTGAAGCGGGTACTTTGACTTGGGAGACTCTCCTCCCTGTCAGAGAATACTTCAAACCCCCCCCCCCCAGTCAATTACATCTGTTTCCCTTGATTCTTGCTTAACCTTCCCATCAAAGCAGCATCCAGTCTGTTTCTCCAGACCAACTGGGGAGGGGATTCTACTCCAAGATATTTCTAGTTCCAAGGAAAGATGGGCCTTGAAGGCTTATATTAGATTTTTCCCCGCTAAACACTTTCCTGGTTGTGCAGTCTTTCAGAGTGCTATCACTGCCTGCTCTCCATCCCCTGGTCCCTCCTCAAGCCTTCTTAGCTTCCCTGGATCTCAAGAATGCATACCTGCATATCCCTAGGGATTCATCCTCACTTCAGGAAGTTTTTGCCCTTTGTCCTTTCTACTGCTCCAAGGATATTCATAAAGTGTCTGGCCCCAGCTATTGCCTATTTGAGGCTAAAAGGCCTACAAGTCTACCCATACTTAGATGATCTGCTCTTTCTGGCCAGTAGTCCAGATTTGTTAACCCAGCATCTGAACATAGATATTCCCTTTCTGCAGGCCCTGGGTTTTTCAAATTTAAAAAAAAAAATCACTTGATGGTTTTTCTTTTTATAGAGAAAGTAACTTATCTCAAGGCCTTCTTGGAGGCTCTTCTGCCTATTCCCTCTGTCATGGCCAGGGAGTTTCTGAGATTGCTGGGTTTCATAGCCTCTACTATCGCCATGCTGCCTGTGATAAATCAAGATGCTGCCAAGCCCAGCTAGCTGGAATTTTGTAAATAATTATATGTCACTTGAAAATATTAATATGATTTATATAGAAATGTGAGGTTACCTGCCCAGCTAGCTAGAATTTTGTAAATATTTCTATGTAGTTTGTGAATAGTAATATGATTTGTATGATTGTCCTACAAATGTAAGAAAATTGTAATTTATTTGCTGAACTTCAAGAATGTAACCACAGTGTACTCTACTGGAAAAGAACAGAGTTAACTTGCAAAACTCTAAGAAAATAAGTTGACAAATAGAATTTTACGGTTGTGTTTACCACAGCTAGAAGATAGAATGTCTGCAGCTAGAAATTCTTTATATTGTCTGGAAACAGAAATAGTTACAGGTTTCCAAGGTAAAAGTGTTTAACAGTTTTATGATTTCCAGTTCTAGGCAAAACCTCAGAGAGGTAAGTGTTTTTTTAACACAGAGGTGTTATATTTTAAGTTCCTGTTAGCCTAGAAACTAAAGGCAACGGTGACAAGAATTATGTAATGTGAGATAACCCAGCAGAAATGTTTGACAGTAACTTAAGAACCATCTCAGAGAGAAAGTCTGTGCATTTTGTATTTATCTCTGGATCTAGAAACATCCATTTTAGCACTTGTATTTGCCTTGCTAATAGTAAGTGCTAAATTACAGCATCTCTCTTAGAGATAGATAGGAATATAGTAAGATTAGTTTAGATGTTTTCTGTATTTATGTGAGACTATCCTGCGATGTTTTAAAATGTTCCCTGTGTTTCTGAACTCTGTTGTCATTGTATTGAGTTATAGAGTATTGTCTTGTGTTTTTATTATTAAATATATTTAAACCTTTTAATTGTGGCTGGTTTGTTTAGAGATATTTAAGCTCTTAGAGTAATTGCATATGTATTTAGGGACACTGTACAGGCCACTCTTGAATAGTTTTAGTGTGTTGGACACACTTACCATTTGGATAATAGTAACATTACACAGTGGAATTGTTTACCCTTTGTAAGGGCCTTATAGTAGCTGATAAAGACCTGGTTGGTGGCAATGTTTACTACCTTATAGTCTGTGCAGAAGGGGGCATAGCTAGAGAACCTGTGCCAGCCTTCTCCAGGAGTGTCTGTGTGTTTCTATATAAATGAAATCTGTGTGTGTGTGTGTGTGTGTGTGTGTGTGTGTGTGTGTGTGTGTGTGTGTGTGTGTGTGTGTCAGCCAGCTACTTGGGCAGGGACACAAAGCACTGGCTGGACAGAGAGGGTGCTTGAGGTTTTGGCTTGACCCCTCAGCTGAGATCTTAACCCTATAGCTGTGCCAGTGGGGAGTCTTATTGGGGATCTGGATAAAGAGAGAGAAACCAGCTCCAGACTGACTGTGATTTCTGTGTGCTGTTAAGGGAAATTGCACTTTACTGTGTGTGTGTACTTGTCATCCTTCCAATGTACACGTCCCTCACTGGTGCTAGTGTTAAGGATTGAGGCTCCTTGATTACTGGGTCAGTGCAGGGGCATCACACTGCCATTTGCAAAGCTACACACGTGGAAGTTTTAGTGGTTTCTAAAGACAGTCTAGTCCCAGCATGCTCACCCCTTAGATGTCTTGATTTCCCTGCTCCCCAACCTGAAAAAGAGCTTATGGCTTCAGATACCTCAACCAGTTCAGCAACGTTTCACAGATGCCTCAGACTTTGGTTGGGGAACAAACTTTGCTTCCAGGAAAACTCAGGGTCTTTGGTCCCCTTCTCAAAGGAAGGAACATATCAACATAAGGGAAGTGTGAGGGCTGTACTGCTAGCTCTACAGACCTTTCACCGTCTTTCAGCCTGGAACTCTCAAAACCTCACAGACAGTACCACGGTCTTTTGGTATATAAACAAGCAGGGAGGCACAAAATCTTAACTTCTCTGCTGCCTAACCATCAAAGCTTGGGAATTGCCTACCTAATACAAAGTGACTTTGCATGCTGTGTACCTTCCCTCAGCTTAGAACTTGGTGGCAGACTCATTAAGCAAATCTGTGACACAGTTTCATGAGAGGATGCTTCACATGGGATGTGTACCGGGTAGGGTACTCCAGAACTGGACCTTTTTGCCTCCCCCATGAAGAGACAACTTACTCGCGTTCGTGCAAGGGTCCTTCACCCTCAAGTGTGGAAGCTGGATGCTCTATCTTTCTCATGGAAGGGGATGTTTTTCTATGCATTCCCTCCCTTCCCCTTAATTCAGAAAGTCCTGTTGAAAATCATACAGGAGAAACCCAAAATCGTGCTAGTGACCCCATTTTGGCCAAGACAGCACTGGTTCCCTCCTCTTCTGCAGTTAGCCAAGGGTCATCACTGCAAGTTACCTCACTGGATGAACCTGCTCACTCAGGACAAAGAGTCATTAATTCACCCCATATGTCAGCCCTACAGCTAACCTTGTGGTTGATCAACTTTTGGTCCCTTTCAGGCATCTATTTTCTAAGGATGTGCTATGGGATTTTGCAGGAGGCCAGGAAAGACAATATTAGAAAATTTTAAATTTCCAAGTGGAAGAGACTTCCATCTGGTGCCAAAATAGGAAAGAGGATCCCTTTGGTGCAGACATTCCATTAGTACTTACCTGTGTGAGTTGCTGAACAGTGGCCTTCCCTGTTCTTCAGTTAAAGTCCATTGCTCTGCCTTGTCTGCCTTTAACTCCCCCATTAGCTTCCATGTTAGAAGTTAAGCTTTTTCTTAAAGGCGTCCTACATTTAAGACCCCCCAGGAAACCAGTTCCTCCTCCTTGGAATCTTAACTGTGCGCTAGAAAATCTTAACTCGGGGGCCCCTTTTGAACCAGCAGCTTCTGCTTTTCTAAAGTTCTGCACACGGAAAACTGTGCTTCTAATAGCCTTAACCTCTGCTAGAAGGGTCTCTGAGATTAAGGCATTGATAGCTTCTCATCCCCTTTCCTAGTTTTTCATAGGGAAGTAGTATTCTTGAGAAATAATCCAAGCTTCATGCCTAAAGTGGTGAATGAGTTCTCTTAATCAGTTCTTCCAACTGCCTACCTTTTTCCCTTCTCCATAGTCTTCCAGTGAGAGGGTTTTGCATACCTTGGCTGTTCATAGACAACTCAGATTTTATCTAGACAAAACTAAGTCCATTGGCAGGTCTGACCAACTTTTTCTTTTCTTTCATCCCAGGGCTCTGGGTTTGCCTGTATCCCAACAAATCATCTTCACATGGATCTCTAAGACTATTGTGTTTTGCTATGAATACCATGAAAAGTCTTTATCTGCATCCATTAAGGCCCATTCTACTAGATCAGTTGCCACCTCAGGGGCCTTCTTCAAAGGTCTAGATGCTCATTCCATCCTGGAGGCTACCACTTGGTCATTTTATCATACCTTTACAAAACATTGCAAATTGGATACTGTTTCCAGTTCCAGGGCAGATTTTGCCAGGGCAGTCCTCTATGGATTTCTAAAAAGTGCTTCCTTTTAGCTTTTTCCTACTCTGTCCTCCACCCTGGGTCCCCTTGCAGCTTTGGCACTCTGCAGTTTATAAAAAATACTGCAATATTGAATAGAAAGACATAGAATACTTGTGTAAAATCTTACCATAACCATAGATGTCCTTCTCTTCTATGTTGCAGTGTTCTATCCCTCCTGCCTTCCCCCTACAACTTGCTGTTCCTAGAATGGTCTCCTTAGGCTCCTTTTGGATTCCTTTCCTTATGGGGCTTTCTTATTCTGAAGATTGTACGTGTGGACGTCCCTTTTATGGCTGACGTTCACTGTGCCTTCGTGCGACGTCCCACATACAGGCAGTGGCTCTATGCTTTTGTATACAGGCCAGACATCAGGTCAGTTGTCGGAATACAGCCCGTATGTAAAGAATACTGCAACACAGAAGAGAAGGACATAGGTTCATAGGTAGGCACTAGGCTATTGGCCCTAGGGCCTATACAAGCCTAGCCAAAAAGGTACCCTGGCTTTCGCCACCCAAGAAAATTATTTTCCTGTGCCCCTGTCAAGCAGAACCACAGATGTGATCCCCGGGGTGAATTTCCTATTAAGAAGAATGTGCCTTCGTGTCTTCTGTGGTTATGGTAAGATTTTACACAGCTATTCTTTCTCCCTTCTCATGCATCTAGCCGTTAACTCTAATTAGAGTAAATTTGCTCACATGGCTATCCTTAATCCACGTCAGTTTTCAGACTGTCCATCTGACTGTATAGATGATAGATATTTAATCCCATTTAAATGCCTTTTTTTCCCCGAAGGATGGTACTGCAGGCTTTTAAAAAAGGCTAGAAAACCTGCTACTAGAAAAGCATACTTAGCCAAATGGAAAAGGTTTTCTAGTCAGTGCCATAAAAAAAAATAGATTCATCCCAGTTCTGGCTGCCTCTGGTTCTTCAGTACCAAGGTGAATTGCTTAACTCAAACCTAGTGTACACTTCTGTAAAGGTACACTTTTCAGCTCGTCTGCCATTGGATCCTGTCTTTCTTCCTTATTTCAAGTTAAATAAATTTTGGAAGGGGTATTGTGTATTAGATCACCTAGAAAACTAATGGCACCTTCTTGAAGTCTTAATTTTGTACTGGGAAAGCTAGATTTAGCTTCCTTAGAATCTGCAACCAGTTCTTTAAAATTCCTTATATAGAAGACTGTTTTGCTCATTGGTCTGACTTTCAGCTAGATGGGTATCTGAATTGCAGGCCTTTGTCTACAACAACCCTTTCTGGTTTTCCATGAAGGCAAGTTGAGTCTTAGAATCAACCATTCCTTTATGCCAAAGGGTTTTTCTGATTATAAACAGGCCATCCCTCTCCTTATGCTGTTTTCTGAACTCCAGAGCAGAGGAGAGAGAGAATTCTTAAAACTTAAGATATCCACAGTTAAACTTTTACCTGGGCAAGACTGAAGACTTAAATCTAACCAACTTATTGTTGTATTTGATGGAAAGAAGTATACCTTGAGTCTAAACAAACCTTTTCCTGATGGCCTTCTCAAGCTATTCACTTTTGTTACTCTCTCCATGGTAAAAGTCACCTTTAGAAAGTCAAAGCTCACTCTGGCAAAGGTGAACCTACTTCTGCAGTTCTTTAGCAAGGGATGGATTCTAAGTCTATACTAGAAGCTATTTCTTGGTCTTCAGCGCATGTCTTCACTAGGCGTTACAAGTTAGACTCCAGAGCTAGAGCAGAGTTTGCTAAGGTAGACACTTCTAACTTCATTTTTTTATAAGCTATGGCAGTCTTCCCATGTACTTGTGACTACTGCAGTAGTGATGTAATGAAGAGCACAGTACAGTTGTGTAAGTTAACTTATAAAAGTAGCTATTCAAATAAGTCATTGTTGTGGTATTCCTCCCACATTCCCTCTTTTATTCCTTCTCTTTCCGTAGCTGGGGTGGGGCACACTGCTTTCTCTCTTGCCCGTCTGATTTGACATTTCTTTACATGACTTGATTTGATGTCATGATATTAGAACTTCAAGCTTCTGCCTTCCTTTCTGGGCATGAAAGTTGTGATTGTTGGACCAGCCTTATATCTGTTTATTAGCAGCACAGACTCTTGTGCTAAGGAGGGACATATGGTTCACAAGGAATTAACCTAATGTTTATAGACTGGATGGATGTATGGTATCCTTGGCAAGATACGTCTGATATAGTTATGGCTTCTGCAACAGTCATCTGTTCAAACATCTGACTTCATGGTAAGTTAATTTACATAACTGTACTGTCTCCCTAAAGATGATTTGAAAGAACCCAACCATATTAGGTTTACAGCATCCAAAATTGTGTTAAAAAACAATTATTCTTCCATCTCTCATCAAACAATCTTTTGTCTTTCAAAGAAAGAAATACGACAAACGGCCAGTAGAAATTCTGAAATCACCAGCAGACACTTTATTTACAAAACATCTCAAGTCTCTAGCGCTTCGGCAACAAGTGCCTTCTAGAAGTATCTTTTGTCTTTCACCCAGCATGGCTTTCACTAAGGATACTGTACAGAAACTGTTTTTTTTATCTTTCTTAAATAACATCTGTCGAAGTAACAATAGTGTTTTTTTTTTTACAGCTGCTAAGTTGTTAGACCCATCAAAGGCCTTCGATACAGTATCACATCAACTGGCAGAAATTAAACTGAATAACAGTACTATAACCTGGTTCAGCAGCTGTCTTACAGATTGCACCCAAGCTGTCCATTGCTGTCATTCTCAGATTTGCTGCCAGATAGTACAGGTGGCCCTATAGGGATCCATCCTGGGATCTGTCCTATTCTTTCTCTGTCAGTACAGTGCAAATCCTAATCCCCAGTTAAGCAGTAATACAGTTTGCCAATTACTCTACATTAAACAGCTCCATGACCTACAAAAGCATCTTTCAGAGTACATTCAATATATTAGAAGAGTGGCTCCAGTCATCCCATTTACTAATTGCTAATAAAATTACTGTTTGGTTCGGGTGATACCAGAACTGTATCTAAGTGAAACATCTACATTTAACAAGTTTCTTAGACAAAACCCCTAGGAGTAATCTTTGATTACAAATTGTCTTTCAAAAAACTGACTGTGTCACCTCAACAGCAAATAAAACGTTGAGCATGCTATATAAATTCTAGCCTTATCTAACAAAGACTGCTCAGTATAATACAGCCCATACACTTTGTGCTACACTACTGTACATTTCCAGCATTCTAACCAGCATCCCAAAAACCAACATTCACAAACTAGAAATGACAGAACAGAACTGCCAAATATGCAGCTAACACTGGCAGATCCTACCAATGTTCCTCTCAGAAGCATTAACTAGTTAGAACTCCTGCACTCAATTCCACTAAACTAACTCAAAAAATAATATATAAACCTTGTATATGTCCATCCTTAACCAACCTAGTATTCAAGTGGATCTCTCTGTCAATTGAAAAATGACATTGTCGAAACTCATGTTTGAGACCATATGGTCAATAATGCTATTAATTGAAAAACTGACATAAATCCACACAACACCCACTAATAACACAATGTTTTTCCAGGGGAGGGAGCAAGCACCCCCCAGTAATTATTTATACTAACTTCAAGAGTACAGTGGGGAAAAGGGCAAATTCACTTATCCCTATTCTACCGCAATCTGTCAGAATGGTTCAGTGAAGTTTCAACAATTTGATCCTTGACAAGGGAGACCCATTCAAATGTAATCCTAACAGAAATGTCTGTTCAACATCTCAGAATCTTCTGCAGTTACCCAGATCAAACAATTGTTATGGTGACTCCCTTTTCAAGGTCTGAGTTTGCCAAACTGTAGAACAACAGTCCACTTGACCTTAGAAATTAAACTCATCCAAAAAAAAAAATCATAAACATATTACAAACACTTCCCCATAGTGAACCCCATCCCTCAGTAACAATTTCCTATGAAAATTTTTATCTACTCCTCGCACCACATCACACCCCCCCATCATATTTGCACATCCTTGCTTTCTCTTATGTTAATCACAACCAACTCTGTACTCCCATTGTCTTTTACCTCTCCATCACTTATTCCTGGTCTCTTCTTACCCCCTCTTTCTTCCCAATAATTTATTACTTTTGAACTAATTTATTATGTTCATTTACTGTTATTGTGTATAATGGATAATCTGTATGTGTTCAAACTTAGAACTTTTCTCCCCAGGCCTCTGCTGAAAATAGGCTCTGCCCATTTAGACTATCCCAATCAAGAAATGTAATAAAGAAAGAAGGAAAATAGCATTTTTTCTTGGAAAAGTCAGTGAAGATTGTTTTCAACATCTTTTTAATTAGTACCTCCTCGTAATAGGAACTTGTTTAACCATTTTTGGTACATCGTTATAAGTTTTATTTTGTTTTAATGTGAAACACTTCAAATGTCTTTACCCACCTACTTTTTTGTCCTTAGGAATAGAATATATTGAATTTGAGGTAATGCTAGAGTTTGTTGTCACCTTGAAACTGTGTGTCAACTGGTCTGATATTGCAAGAGTTTTCAGCACACAACATGTCTCTAGCATGTACTGCTTACATCTTTTCTGTTATTTGGAGGATATATTTTAAATTCAAATTTAACTTGAGCTTTGGGGGAATAACATCAGTCTGTATTACTAGATGGTTTATCATTATGGGGATGTGAACGTTCGAGTGGTTACTAGTGTTTGGTTAAGTATAAACCATCTGGACTTATGCTTAGTTGTATGTCTCCAGCAGTAAGTAGTTATAGGATAAATTGAAGCCAGTTGTGAATGATTCTAAAATATTTAATAATATGGGGACAGTAGGAGTATAGAGTGCTAATACCTTTTCTGCAAACAATTCAGAAAAGTATGTTAATTTATCTTGTATAACTGTATTAAAGATAGATGAGCTTTTTCACATTAGATGTTTTGTGATAAAAACATAGATAAAGACAATGTATAAACAGAGTATACTTCAGAGTTGTGTAAGGATTAAACCGTTGTGGGGCCTTTTCTAATGTTTTAAGCATAAGGTGACAGGACGTTTTATATTTATGTGTAAGGATAAGTGCTGTGCACTGTTATAAATAAAGTAAGTTACGGGAAGGACTGCCACACCTATAAGACGAGAAGCTCTTTAGATAGCTGTAAAGGAAAGCGATGCTTGGGTGGTGGGTAGGGAAGCATAACTGGGTCCTACACCTTACATGAAGTGTAGAGCAATTAGTTCACTTGCACAGGCGCATAAAGTTTAAAATAAGCCCCTGTTCCTTTTCAGACCCTTTTGGACAAGATGGATGTATGCAGCTCATGTTTGGAGTAAAAATGTGATGGTAGGGAACTAAAATTCTTGATTTTTTATTTTTTGTTTTTTTAATACCTGGTTTCAATACCTTACTAACTGTCTTGTCTTGAAGGATCTGAGGGGATGGAATTTCCTGGAGGCTATTATGTGGAATTTTTAACATTTTCTGTAACAGATCCCCATGCTAGAGGAGGAAGATAATTGTATATTTTATTTATTGGGACATCAGGGGCCTGAAGCCTTGACCAATTTTAACAATTCTTCTCCCTTAAATTGGGTATAAAGAATTCCTTTTGGCTCTTGGTAAGGTAGTATATGTAACTCTTCCAAAAAGTTTACCCAGATCCCCCACCTCAACCTTGTTGAGCTATAACTTTTGACATTTACACTAGGGCATCAGTAGAAGTAATGCATATTTTCTCCTGAAAGTGGATTAATTAAATCCTAGATCCAGACTCCCCACATATACCCTTTCTTTTAAAAGTGCATTTATCTTATTTTATTATAATTTAATTATTTGCCTTTGATTACTGGGAAAGTCCAGATGTGCAAAGCCCCTTTTTAGCAGAGGAAAAAAAAGCTTCACATTATGTATATTTCCATGAGCTAACAGTAAAAATATACTATATAAATTAAAAGTTGAATACCACATTAAGTATTTACTGCACATTAAGCTTGGGTGAATCACTACTATAGTAAATATAGCCAGTTAGGGTTACACACATCAATAGTACATTCAGCCAGATCAGTAGAACATTTAGTATTTTACAATTTTTGTATGTACTCCTCAGCATTATTTTACAGTCTTTATATTTATTCCAACTGTCATTGTAGCCCACAGACATCAAATGAAGCATGTTTATATTTTACTGTTACACTAACTGAGGCACATTCATATTTTCTTCAGCAGTTAAGTGTTGGAATGTGCCTTCTATGTCTTGCATATTTTTTAAGCTGACTAGTATTTTTAAGCTGTGAGGGCTAGACACACAATATTACATCTTGCTGTATCCTCTGACATTTGAATCTTAATATCTTATGGTTCTTGAGTTTGCAGAGAAGAAACAAAGGTACATCTTGGTGAGGGGGGGGGGCATGGGACAGCAACTTGGTGCCTTTTTGTCAGTTTCCTTTTTTTTTTTTTTTCCCTTAATCACCTTAATTCACTTGTGTAGCTCTGTATTAAGGAGACTTTATAAGATTTCGGCTGTGGTGGTGCAGCGGTTAGCTTTGCTGCATCACAGCAAGAGGTTCTCCGGTTCGATCCTCGGCCCCTTCGATGCGGAGTCTGCATGTCCTCCCTGGGGTTTCCCCCGGGTGCTCCAGTTTCCTCCCAGATCCCAAAGACATGCTGTAGGTGAAAGGTTGGGTGCTGGGCTGGCAACTCGACACAGTAAAACTCCACTACCAATCATGAGCGGACAGGTGATCCGCTGTGGCGACCCCTAACCGGGAAAAGCCGAAAGAAGAAGAAGATATACAGAGCTATCTTAATCAGAATTTACCCCCCCCCCCCAATGTTCCAGTTTATTAGAGAAACCAAAAAGCTTTGTTTAGAGGATGCCAGTCTCCGAAGATCCCATAATATTATACATATCAGCTCAAATCAGAAATCTAACCCATTCTAAAAAGTAGTAGGACAGGGTAAGAAAGGACTCCTCCAGAGAGTAACTGGCCTTAACTCTGTTTTTAGGCAGACAAATCTTCTGTTTCTTTGACCAGTAGTTATGGGAGCTAATATAATGGGTAAGGTTACCTTCTCCATTAACTCAGAAAAGCCTAGATCAACCAAATCTATCTTATTAGATTGCCCAAACTAACAAGGTTAGCCCTCGACTTCCAGGCACTTTAAGGTGTGAAGAGTATTTCCGCACCTGTATCTTTTGGACTATTGTATCATTTTCTTTCTGAAACATTGCTGTAAGTATAAGGAGGCTACTGTGCAACCATTGCAAGTATCAGGATGCACATGAACAATGCTTTGGTACTTGGTTTATGACAACATGTAACACACACTGTAAACATGCTTATAACTTGAACATTAATATTTATTTAGATTTTTCTGCAGTGTACTATGTGTTAACTCTTAGTTGGCATTTGTTTTTATTAATTACTGTTACATCCTGATGATATTTGTTACTTTGCCATGTATTCCATATGCTTTCACCTTGATTGCTCTTGAAAATTGACTTGCTTTTGACCACTGCTGTTAACCTGGTTACCAAATTAAGTAAGTGAAAGCTCACACACTGAGATTGCACTGCCTGGCAGAAGTCACTTCTCTAATTTGAAGATCCTTCTAAATTTTTTGACTGGGAATTGAGGGAGTACGTAACAAGTACTGTGTCCCCCTCCATCAGATTAATGCTTTCATAGTCATGATATGTTATCTAAACATGTAAGAAAGCGCTTAATCATACTTTCTCAGCATAGAGGCTGAGTGCATTTAGAGGTGAACCATAGACAGTGTAATCTCGTTAGAAATTCACATGATGGGCAAAATGAATCTGCTGACATTTTCCCTCTCTCTTCCTGTTCATTTCTGTGCTGGAGATTTGCGATCTGTATCTAGTTTGTATCTTTTGGAAGTGAGGCAGAATTTGCAGATCTCCAAGGTAAACCTGCTTGTCAGTCAGGAACATACATCACTCCTTTTTTGCTGAGTGAAGTAGGACAAGGAGGAATTTATGGTGAACGCTTTCTCCAGTCTTTGACACAGTGCACTGCTGTATGCTATCCCACAGTTCTAGCTCATTCCATGCCTTGTAGTAAACATCAGGAAGAAAAGGCCATTATTAGTTATTGTCCTACATTGTGACTGAAAAACTTGTGAATTTGGGCTGTCGAGTCCTTGCCAATAATAGAAACTCTTCTTGGTTTAGCCAGAGGGATTCCCCCTTGGTTTGGGTTACATATGGCTGTATCTAAGGAATGGGCTCCTGTTGTAGACCCTTGGATTCCACTGGGCCAGGGTGTAAGAAGTGATTGTGTCAATTAGGAAGCCTTCACTAGACTAGAATAACTGTGGCAAGTGAAAGAAGTTTCTTTGTTTGGGTGGGATGTTATGCTTCTTTTGCCATTCCTTGATAAATCATGAGCATTTGTACAACATAAGCCTTATTCATCCTTGTTTCTTGATGCAAGTGTTGACAGTTTATACCCTTCTTGACTTTGTGGAAGATAAGATTGTGACTCAACACTTGCTGGTCATACTGTTACATAAAGGAGTACTGCATCTTCACCTACCCTTGGAGGACGCCCATTTGTCATGGGATTTAAATGTCATGACAAGCAAAGTTGCATTTTTCCTATTTGAGCCAGCTGTCTTATCAGTGAAATCTTCATCCTGGAAGGTGATTTTTGGTGGCCGTCAGATCTGCTTGTAGGGTCTGGAGGCAGCAGGCTACCTTTCAGGAAAATGTATCTGTTTCATAAGTTGAGTCACAGTATTCTAGATCAAAAGACCATCTATGAACACTGAATCCACAAGACAAGGCTCATAGATGAAATTCCCAACCCATTTATCCGATTCTTGCTTGAATATACTGACATTCTGAGTAACTCTAATTCTATCAAGTATTTTTTTCCGTAGTGCAACTATTTATATGGTAACAAAGCTTTACATTAATTTAGTTTTAAATGATTTCAAGTGTAACGTGACTGTTCCTCAGTGAAACTTTGTCTTAATAGGAATGAATGTCCAAGCTCTCTTGTTAAAACTAATCATGGAATACTCTGTGCACAAACAAAATTTTATCCCTTGTGTAATGATAATGTAAGGTGTATAAGTTTAGATCAGTACACCTATCTTTATAAGACTTGTACTTAATAAATGGAAAAGCCTTGGTAAACCTTCTTTGCACACTTTCAAGTCTATTATGGTGACTGGTGTTATAAATACAGAAACTGCTATTGTACTCCAAAATAGGACATATACATACATACATATATATATACATATATATATATATATATATATATGTATGTATATATGTAAAATAATTCATTGTTAAGCAACTAATATCCCTGGTACTAATATTCTTAATCATAGCTCCTAGCTGATGCACGGTTTGGCATTTTATAGATTCATAGGCAAGTCATTTTAAGCCTAGCCAATTTCCCTTTTTGTGCTCGAAATAACCTATCCCATTTGATTTATAGATTGGCCTTGTCCAACCTAAGATTGTTAATTACATATTATCCCTAATGAGAATAACTGGCATCATACCGTAGATAAATTTAGGAGATCAGTGCATGGGAATAAAGCATTTAGGAACTGCATCTGTCCATAAGTAGTACAGGGGGCAGTCCTTAGGTAAATTTTCTGTTTCCCATCCTTAGATCTAATTTGCACTTGAAAATGTATAGGGATGAATTTTGTTTTATGTGGAAGGGGAGACTGTTCCAGAGCAATGGTATACTCTGCAAAATATATCTGTCCCTCCAGGCCCTTCTGTTGATGGTGGAGAAGTTTAGATCCTTAGACTATTTCTGATGCCATTTGACTTGCTGATATGCAGTAAGTCTATCACTAATGGGTCAGAAGATGTGTTGTATGCAAGACACAGGTCACCTCTTAGCAATCTGTAGTATACCTGGTATAGTGATACCGTTTTGAGTCGGTCCATGTATGACATGTTGTGTAGGCCTTGTATCGTTTCAGTAAGGTATATTTGTGGGCATTCCTATTGTTGCATGGGTCTGGACAGATACATACCAAAGGACACATTAAATTAAGTGATTGGCATTATGAGGGCTGAGGAAAGTGGGACTGTGACATCCCTAGATTTAGACACAATCCTTTTGTTTATAAGCTATGTATTATAGAACGACTTTCTTAAAATAGACACATGTTGGTCAGAAGTTAGGTCACTGTCCATATAAGTTCCCAAATCTCTAGCTACTGGGTCAACTGCTAGGGACATGTTGTCAGTGTGGTACTTCCCTGGGGTAGATGACTTCCCAAAGGCTACAGTAATGCATTTTTTTGTCATTTAATTTCAGACCATGATTTTGACACCAGCTATGTATTTGACATAAACCATCCTGCAGGATGGCCAAGTCATTTGGAGATTCAGTGACTGCTCCTAGCTTGCAGTCATCTGCAAGTTTATTTAACCAGAACCCTTTGGTATTGGCTTTTACTTCAGAAAAGTAGATGCCAAACAGGAGAGGTCCCAGCACAGAACTCTTGAGGGACTCTACTTGTGACTGGTCTCTTTGTGAAGATAACTGTCCCCTATTAGTAATGCAATAGGTGACAGTGGTTTATTTCCAGTTTATTTAGCTTTTCTTCTGTGCCTGAGTGGGGAACTGTGTCAAAAGCTTTGGCTAGGTCAAGGTATGTGGTGTGTACCATTTTGCTTTCATCCATTGCTTTAGTGACCTTTTCAAAAACCACTAGGTTGAGTTGACATTCCCTTGACAAATCCAAGTTTAGACCCATGTAGTGGTTGGAGATTCTCTATGGTCCTGTTTGATTAATTCCATGATAAGTCTTTCCATGGCTTTGCATATGAGGCTGGTCACACTTAATGAGTCTGTGGAAGGTCCTTCCTTATGCAGGGAAGTGACTGCAGCTGTTCTCCATTCGCTTTTTACAGAACCTGTATGCAGGATAACATTGAACAGTGGTAGGAGTGTGGCTAGATCATTATTGCTATTTAAGTTGCATCCAGGGATATGTTCAGGACCCATCAATGCTATATTTTTAGCTTTTGATAGCACTTTTAGGACTTGGTCTTTTGTATTAGTAGGAGACGAGCCATTTGCAGGTTTATCTTGACAGACAAAATGAAGAGGGGAGAGAGAGAGGTAAAGTTGAAGCTAAATTTATCGGCCAGTGATTAGCTGTATCTTCAGCCTTGGTGTTGGTAACATTGTTCACAGTCGTCTCAATGCATTGTTGTGCTCCTTTGAGATTACAGACATAACAAAAAATGCTTTATGATTGTCTTTGGCATGGTTAGATATTTTAGCCTCTGAATTGTTTATTTCAGAGACAAGAGCTTGAACATTCTGGAAATTACTTTTACTTTTGATCAAAATTATTTTCCTTTTATTATAAAGCTTGTTGATCTTATGGTTCCACCATGTTGGTTTGCCCTGCACTTGTTCTTGTGTGGTGCAACTGCATCTCTGCAGCTGTTTACATGCTGTTATAGTGTGGTGGTGTACATTTCTGTGTTTTCAGTGGAGTTGACTGGGTTTGGTAGGGATTGCCAATGTATCAGTTAGGTAGTTTGTCTTAAACAAATTTCTAAAGGTACCTTTGGTAGAAGGGATCTCTGTTTTCAGTTTTATTTTGAAGGAGACTGCTTTATGGTCAGACCTAACAAGTAGTGAAGTGCAAGCATAGTGCAGAATGCTCCCATGTTTGTGAGGACAAGATCCAAGATGATGTTCCCCTTGTACATAAGAAAATAACATTGGGTTTAATATTGTGTGTTTCTAGTTCCTATAGATAGGCATTGTGGCTTTATTTTGCCACAGAGAGAGTGCTATAGCTAAATAATGTATGGTAAGCAACCTTTCTGATGGTTATTTGGACATGAAGAAGCTGTAATGCATCATGTTGCTTTACCAGCCTTGAAGTGAATCTCTTCTGAATGTGGACTGATACACCTCCACCTTTTTTCTCCTTCTGCACAGTTGCTGGTCAAAGATTTGGCAGGCATTATAGCCTTGCACAGCTGGAATTCTGTCTGGTACCTTAAACCATGTCTCAGTCGTAAAACAGATGTCAGTGTATTCCAGGGTGGGAAGGGCTTGTTGGGAATTATATATATCTATATCTATATATCTATCTATCTATATATATATATATATATATATATATATATATATATATATATATCCGTATGTATATGTATATATATCTATATGTATATATATGTATATATATATATAGATATAGATATATATATATATAGATATATATAGATATATATAGATATACACATATATTTTGTATGTAAAATATAGTAGTGCATTTCTTTACAACTAGAGTTTTATCTGAGAAGAGAATCTTGAACCACCCAAGATACCCAAACAGAAGATGTTGAAAAGCAAAGCAAATCCTTAACAGTCATTTCCCATATCCTCTTCAAAATAGTTTTAAATTATGTAATTATCTAATGAGAGGGTCAGTCTCCAAAATATTGAACCAGCTTCCCGCTTCCCCAGCGGAACTTCTCCAGCATAAGGGACTCACATTAGGACAGATTTTGTTTAATCTTGAAAGGATATATAAATATTTAATCTGGCATTGCCAGCCAAAAGATCAGAACTTATGGGAGTTTGTTGCATATTTTGGAACTGTAAAAACCTCTGCCCACCTCTGCTTGTCTGTTTCCAAAGAATTCTGTATTTATCTGCACAAGACTGTCTGGGGGCCAGTAAGACTTTATAAAATTAACTTCTACTCCCCTTTTATTTAAGTGTCTAGAATCCAGGATAATGCTGGATAGAATCTAGGGTAATGTTGCTCAATGCCAGAAGTCTAAATCTCAAAATGCACGCACTCGAGGCCCTTCTCAGTATGGAGAACATCAATGTCTGTGCTGTAACTGAAACCTGGTTCAAGGCTCCTGAGAGCACCCCGGCACTGTTAGGTTTTACCTCCTATCATGCGTTCCGGCCCCAAAACCCGGACCACACCACAAAAGGAGGGGGTGTATCCATATTCATAAAGGATACCCACACCTCCAGGTTGGTGGCAACGTACGAAGCTTCGGAAACCATCCAGGTGCAACTAACCATAGGCAAAACTGCTCTACAAATTGTAGCATGCTACAGGCCACCCTCTCAAACTCAGGAACCCCACACAGCCTTCCTGAAGACACTGGAGGGTATAAATGTATCTCCAAACACCATCATATTGGGTTACATCAACTACCCGAATATAGACTGGGAACATTACTCAAGCCCTAACTTTCTAGCCCAACGGTTCCTGGAGTTCATAAATTCAAATGCCATGGAACAGCTAGTCACTGTTCCCACGAGAGGAGAAAATATACTAGATCTCATTATCACAAACATGGGGACAAAATGCTCCACACCGGAAGTATATCCCTCATTGGTGAGATCTGATCATAAACTAATCTCACTGGAAATCCACATCCCGCCCCCACCCCAAACAAAAAAGACCACAGTGAAGAACTTCTCTAAAGCAAACTTCACACTACTCAAGACTGGTGTGGTATCCTTCAAGGCCCCTGAGCCAGTGGAAACCACAACCCAAGCTGCGGAAGCCCTTACAAATGCCTTCTATGAACACCTCCAGGACTGCATGGATCAGGCAATCCCAAATAAAATCAAGACTCTTTCCACAAAGGGCAAACGTCCAGCCTGGTGGACCCCAGCCATTAACAAACTTTACAATAAGAGGAGAAAGCTATTACGTGATAGAACAAAATCCATAAAAGGGAAGTCACCCCTGATCATTATTAGTAAAAAAATACAAGCACTCATAAAATCAACTAAGGCCAATTTTGAGAGAAAAATTGCCATGGATTCAAAAGACAATCATAAGGCCTTTTTCAGCTATGTTAGGAACCTGGGTGGAAACTCCCAGATATGCTCAGAATTAGTCCAAAATGATACAAAAATCACTGAACCCACAGACATTGCCAACATACTGGCAGACAGGTTCAGTGCAAACTTCACCCCTCCCCACTAAAGGAGAGATAACTATCCCAGCGGAGTGTAGCCTCCCAAACATCTCAAATGCGCAGGTGAAAGCTGCTCTCTCTAAAGCTAAAAACACAGCATCAATGGGACCGGATGGTGTCCCCGGCTGTGTGCTACACGAGCTAAATGAGGAATTAAACCCGCACATAAGGCAGCTGTTTAATCTCAGCCTTACCACAGGATACGTGCCCAAGGAGTGGCGTACGGCAACTGTGGTCCCACTCCACAAAGGCGGTGCCTCTACGGACCCTGGTAATTACCGCCCCATAAGCTTAACAAGTCTAGTCTGCAAAGCTATGGAGAGGATCATAATGGAGCTCATAAACAAAGATATAGGGGACTTGCAGACATTGCACCCGACCCAGTTTGGCTTCGTCAAGGGCAGATCATGCCTTTTGAACTTGGTCGACTTCTTCGAAACAGTCACCAAGGCCATTGATGAGGGAAAGGCAGTCCATACAGCCTACCTTGACCTTGCAAAGGCTTTCGACACAATACCCCACTCGGGTATTGTAGAAAAACTTACCAGCTTAAATGTAAACCCATATGTCACAAGATGGGTTTCAAACTGGCTTAAGGACAGAACCCACAGGGTTAGAGTTGCTGGCGCTATGTCAGACTCCAAGCCGGTCACAAGTGGTGTCCCACAGGGCTCGGTCCTTGGCCCCTATTGTTCGGCATCTACTTCTCAGAAGTACAGGCCAACATGGGAGGACTTTGGCTGACAAAGTGTGCAGACGACTGCAAACTGGGCGCCATAGTGGAAAGTGCATCGGACACGGATATCCTTCATAAGGGACTCACGGAAACAGATAGCTGGTGCCAGAGCCATGGCCTGAAGTTAAACGCCAAAAAAATGTATAGTCATACCCTTCGGGAAAAACAAGGTAACCCCAAGCTACCATATAGGTGGCAATCCACTAAGCACAGAAGAGGTTATCAGGGACCTGGGGAACCCAGGTTGACAGTGGCCTTTCTTTTGACAATCACGTTGCTAAAGTGGTTAGAAAGACCTTCTACATTGCCCCACCTGATCATGAAGGGATTCACATCCAGATCTAGTGAGGTCATTGTTCCCCTGTACTCTTCACTTTTCAGACCAATGATCGAGTACAATACCCCATTCGGGATGTATCTCACCCGACATCTGCAGCAATTGGAGAGACCCCAAAAGTTCCTCACCAAAAGGATAAAGGGACTCCAAAATCTGTCATATGCTGCCAGATTGAAGAAACTCCAGCTCTATTCAGTCACATACCGTCTGCTCAGAGGTGACATGTGCCTGACATACAAGGCCATGTCCAACCCGGAATTAATGGACATGCTCCACCTCAAAAAATCCAAATCCACCAAAACCACTAGAGCAAGCGACTTAAACCTTAGCACGGATATAAATAGGACGTGCTGGAGGGATAGATTTATCACTCAGAGACTCCCTATGCTGTGGAATAAAATCCCGATCCATGTGAGGCAGAGCACCTCGCTGGCTCTGTTCAAGAGAAATGTTGACCTGTGGATGGGAGATCGTAGGTTTACCCCGGGAATCATCTCTGTGTCACTGCTGGACAGAGGCACAACAAACTAATGGGCACAGTATTTTTTCATATAAGGGGTGGCATAAGCCACAAAACTTTGGGCTAGGCTTATAAATGCTTTAGGGCAGATAGCCTAGTATAAACCTATGAACCTATGATATCCATCTAGGTCTGTTTGCCAGGGGAACTGTGCAGGTTTTTTTTACCTTCAGTCTGCCCACTATCATGGAGTAAGATACCTTCAGATAACTTTAAATTGCCCCGAACTTAGGGGTAGTACAGAGGGTAACTACTAGTAGGATCCTTGATGTGGCATGTTTGTCAATTTACTGTTTGTTTCCTAAGCTTTAGGGCCAAGTATGTGGAGGTAGAAGGAAAGAGGTCAAAATCCCTCATATCTCAGAGCCTTGTAAGCTTGATCGGTTTTATATTGCAGAAGAGTCTGTTTTGCTTTTTATCTCCATGTTCTTGTTTTGCATTTTAATGTCCCTCTTCACTCTCTTCTGTTGAACATCTAACTGTTGTTGCTGGAATTCCACTAATCTGCTGTTATGAGTAGACTTATTCATATCAGTACAGTTTAAAAAAAAAAAACATCAACATTGTTTTAAAATTCTCTCAGCTCTCTTAATTGTGTGTGTGACTTACTCTCTCACCAGTAAGCTTTGTCCACAAAAATTCTGTATTGTGCTATTATAAAGGTCCTCTTTACACATCATATTTCCAGCACCTATTGGGACTTGGATTCCGAATGTGTAGTGAGAGTTGCAGGGTTGTATGATTTGAAATACAGATTGGAGAAACCATCATATATGTCAGAGGATACCAGATACCGATGCTGTCATTTTGTGCAAACTTTGTTTAACCTCAATGTGTCTGGAACTGTAGGTGTAATAAGAATATACCCCATTAGGGATCCTCGGGTAACTGTGTGCATCTGCTGTCCTGATTAGGGAGATGTACCTCTTAAAAAGATTACCCAGTGATGTTTGAAAAGATTTCCTGGGTCCACCTGAGCCCTTATTAGGGGACAGCAAAAGATTCCTGTCATCTGCCCATAAGGCAGTGTCCTGACGAACGGATACCCATTCCCTCATAAGTTCATAGGTTTGTAGGTTAGTACTAAGCTAACTGCCCTTGCGAGCCATTGTAAGCCTAGCCATTTATCCCTTGTAAGATTCAAACCCTGCACCTTGTGTTTGTAAGGCAAACACCTTAACCATTAGGCCACCCTCCCAACCCAGGAATGCTGGTTTGCACAGTGGCATCCCAGGGGGGGTTAATGACATTCACTAAGCTCAAGGGTGCTCCCATAAAAGTCCCCTTTAAATCAAGAATCTACCGTGTTCATCTTGGTACAATTCAGTAGCCTGTATAGAGCTATCCCTACAAAGTAGCGTACAAGTTTTTATTCCTACCAATTAAGATGTTGGAAAAGTAACCCCAGTCACATAACACCCCTTATTAATGTACAGCTATAAGGTGGGTTTCCTACAAACAAACAAAATGTCTGGATGTACATAAGCAAATACTTTTCACAAACTCATTTATCAACCCATTCGCGTTCCAGGACAAGATTTCATAGGTAAGCCTTTACCCGAAAAAAATAACCCTCATCTTTAAGTGTTTCTCTGCAGGAGACCCTAATCTGATGAAATTATTAGTATAGCAGCATTGCTGTGTAAACCTTTGTACTCTCTATGAGGTGCAAAAGCCTTCATAATTACAACTGAGATTAAGTATCAGCAAGCAAACATAAACAATTGTACAAAGAACAGGAAAGGGTAAACGCATTTAAATGAACATGAAGAGAATTTAATCTGTAGACAAATATTTAACAAGAAGACAGAGGGTAACAGTCACCCTTTGAAGTCTTAGGAGAAATAATAAATTACGAATGACTCAAAATATATCACACCTGTACAAGTCCGGCATCAGGGAACATAAATGCATGCTTGTTTTTCCCCCCATTCAGTTTTAGAATTAACAGGGGCTTATTAGCAAACTAGCCACTGTAAAATAAGAATGTATTAGGAAGTTAACCACAAAGTCTCACTGAATTTGTTCAGATCCAGTAAAACACACTCAGAAGTAGTAACAGGTGCAATGACACATAAATAGCAAATAATAATAATCCTACTGCTCCCTTTGTGATTGATGTAACATCACTTGGACTGCTGCATGAATAGCTTTTTGCTTACCCTGGAGTAGTTTCAAAAATAGTACAAAGGAATCCAAAGTTTTTCTCACTGGTGCTTTTTCTGTCTTATTACAGATCTCTTGGATGAGGGGTCCCTTCTTCCTGAGGTCTAAGGAGGCTGCTGAAGAAGATTGCTAAAGTTTAATCAGAGCTTTATTTGCAGACCAGAAGGTTACAGATCCACCTGAAAGTGCCACTTTCATTATTGCAGGCTATAATGATTTGTATTTCCACCCATTTTAATGGCATATTCTCATCACAGGTCTAAATTTTGCCAGTTGCGATGTTTCCACTGAATAATTTTTGCCCCATGTAAACTCTATAATTGTTTTACAGTTCACTAAAGAGTGCTTTGCGCCCTCTCTTTTGTAGTAAAATTAAGAAATCTCTCAATTATTGGGTGGGGGAGCTTGCCCCTTAGTCCTGGTTGTAATGGGACTCTATGTGCCCTGTCACCTATCAGGTCTGACTGTGGAATATCTGACCAGTTTGCCAATAGAGAGACAGTGTAAGAAACACAGTCTTGACAATACAGTTTTTTTCTGGCACTCTGTTCAACCTTTGATTATTCCTCCAATCCCTATCTTCCGTTCAACCATATATTATTTCTCCAACCCCTGTCTTCAAGATCAGTTAAACTAGCTTCTAGATATTCTGCTCTTGCCTCTGGAATCTGTCAATTTTGTTAAGCTTTTTTAAATTAATTTTCCTGAATGGCGAGCTGGTCTGCATAACACTTCAGTGGCTCATATTTTTGAATTAGACCTAGTGATATAGTCCAGCATGGTGCCGTTACATTTTTGGAGTTCAGCCTTTAATGAATCAAATTTCTTGTCCACATTTTCTGTTTTTAATGAGTCCAGGCTTGTGGTAGCAACAGCGTTAGTGGCAATGTCCATGTAGTGCGATCCTGGACATGGCTGCTTGGAGTCCTGAACTGATTTCCTTGTTTTTCTGCTGTCGCACATTGATACATTGAGTTAAAAAAGATTGTATCGTTGCACCAAATAATTTTGGGATTTATCCGACCAACATAGTAAAAAGACTCCAAGAAATTAAACATGTTTATGGGGCATGGGCAATGGAGCTTTCATATTACTGTCCTGTCATAACCCTGATGTCCCTGTTAGTCCTGACCAAATTAATTTTCATTGTAAGTGTCTGCAAATTTTGGTGATTGTCGAATGTACTTGATGCTTCTAATTTAAATGTTGCTGAACTATGCTATTCATATTAACTTAAACATGTTTTGTACTTTTGGATGCAAAAGGAAGTAGAATTAGTTAATATATATGTAATAGATAGTAAATGCTGGCAGAATTCTCCATTTCTAAATGTAAACCACAGATGCAGTTGTAAAGGTAGCATTTCTGTCCTTTTTTGTTTTTAATAGGAATTTTCCCATACTGAGTCTGAAGAGGGTTCATTAAGATTAGTGATGTACCCTATTAAATTTAGTAAATGAATTAAGGCTTTCCCTTGTTTTCACTGATGTTTTTATTCTGCCACAGGACTGTTTTGAGTCATTGCTGAATATTCTGCACTGGAGCTGGACTACCTTGCTACTAGGCGTTGAAGAACTTCGGGGGCTCAAGGGCTTTCAGTACACAGCAACCCTTCTAGACTTGGAGAGGCTCAAGTTTGTTGGCACATGTTGTCTGAGACTACTGCGTGCGTATACATGTGAAATATACCCTGTTTCAGGTACTTTTTATCTTTTACTGTAATCATGAATTCGGAAGATGCAAACCTGCAACCAAAAAATGTTTTTCATTCAGCCATGGATGCAGTACGTGACAGATTTGTTAACACACACACACACACACACACACACAGACGCACACATATATATGGAATCCTTTAGTTTCACAGCATGAGGTCTGTCACCATATTTCTTTATTGTAAAGGTTGCATCAGTGGTACATTCTGTTGGAAGATGTATGTATATGTACCTGAAATGCAATGTATAAGTGATACTTCACTCCCTGCCTTGTTATATGTTTAAATTGAATCTTAATCTGTCAGTTTAGCTGTTTTAAGAGTGGTAGCCATTTAACTTCAGAATTTGCACAGCAATAAATGCAATATCTGACTGGTTGCTTGCTCTATTACTGTAGAATACTGGGAAACGGACCAAAGTGAGACTAACTAACTTGAAAAGGATACCTCTCAACTGTCCAGATTTTTGCATAAAAGAAAAGGTATTCACACTGCTTTTGTTTGTCCCCTCATCAGATGTTTCACATAGTGTGGTAGGTGGACTTTCTTTCCAGTATGGTCTTAGTCTTGTCTCCCACTTTTCCACATCCTTTGTCCCAAGGATTCTAGAAGGCCTGAATCTGATGAGGGGACAAAAAAGCATTTGAGTACCTTTTCCTTTCTGAAGCATTTTGGCATAAACTATTACAATTCTGCTTGCTAAATAACAATGCTAGCCTTCGTAGGTTCATGGGTAGGTACTAGGCTATTGGCCCTGGGACCTATACAAGCCCAGCCAAAAAGGTACCCTGGCTTTTGCCACCCAAGAAAATTATTTTCCTGTGCCACTGTCGAGCAGAGCCACAGAGATGATCCCTGGGGTGAATTATTTCAAAGGAAATACTAGGTAAATGAGTCCTACACCTTGCTCATATCCACCTTCATGTTGTACCCCCCCCCCCCTGTCAAGAAGAGCAAAGCAAGACAGTCCTAGAGGAAACAATCATGCATGTTTAATTTCAAGGTTGCTAGGGTGTCACTTTAACTTCCAGAGGAAGTATGTTCCAGAGACAGGGTACAGGTTGGGTAATAAATTTGTCTGTCGAGCATACTTTATGCTTTAATGAAGCTAACTTAGTTGGTGGATCTCTCTTAGAAATATGTGCCTATGAATTAGGATGATCTGTAGCTTCCTGTACCATACCTTGATGATGATATTTGTGCTTAAAAGGTGTCTCTCCTGCAGGTTGTCTATGATCCAAAAAGCAAATTGATATGTTGGAAGCAGTCTGTGTTTACTTGACTAATTCTTGCCACTAGTTCTGGGCTTCCCCAACATGTAGCCCCTTTTTATACCACTCTAATATTAACTGCAGGGAGTCATTCATGATGGTGCTTAGCTTCTTAGAAGCCCTATCTATCTTGAGTGCAGATAGGATGGCAAGGGCTAGAATCCGTTTCAGTTTGATCTGTATGACAGGGTATTATCTTTAGGTCTTGACAAAGCTGTGGCACTTGTGTTACCTCCAGACCCACTGGTTAAGATGGAACCATAAGCTTTTTGCTACACCATCAAAGAAAACAGACTGCACTGCCATCATTGCTGTCTGTCGAAAGTCAGATGTTACAAGTTCTGTCTTTGTCTTCACATCACACACACGTTTCTGCTTCATCCATTAATATGCTGAATATAAACAGTAGCTCATAGATAGATTTGGACTTGAGTGTCATAAAGGGATCATGTGTCAAGTTGGCACATTCTGCCATTACTCCTTTACCTCACCATGTCATTGATGGAATTCAGCTGCTTACAATCAGATGCCTTGATGCAGAAGGTAACATGAGTGATCCACATTGCTGAAGCATACTGGTCATCTAGATTGTTGTGTGTGGTGAGCAACAGGATAAAATCCTGTCTTTGGTAGACTGTTGAAACTGTTCTGCTTCAGGAACAACTGCTTGTGTGTGACTGGGCTGTGGCTTGGTTGGGTGCATTCATATTGAGCAAAGCTATGGCTTTGGTGGTCTTTATCACATTGAGCAAAGATTTTATCATTATTCTGATATGGGGCATAGGCTTTGAATTGTCTAGACATACTAAGTTCTTAGCAAGTTTAATGCTACTGGCTGCCAAAAAAGAAAAAAAGCAATTACTAGAAAATAGAAATCAAAATCCAAACCAACTGTACTTGGAAGTACTAAATACTGTAAAGAATATAAAAGATCTTATGGAGGGAACTTAAAAAAGTAAAAAGCAAATTACACAGAATTAAATGGAATCTGTGGGGACAATATATGCAGAATAGTGGTCAAGAGGAGGAATGAGGTTTAAGGGAAGGGAAGAGGTTAAATAATTTATGTAATGTAGAAATGAATGGTAATTTTTAAAGGAAACCTATACCGCATGAAACCTTTTATTATAGTTTTTCATTTGTTAATGTATGTGTACCTCTGCTAGTGTTTTAGTTTTCACTTAATAAAGATGTTTATAAAATTCTGCAATGTTTTGAAACCGTTCATAAAGGGAAGCGTCATTTTCTACCGTTCTTTCCTTTATATTAATGTCTGACCTTCGCAAATCAGTAAGTTTAACTGAATGTTTTAAACCAACAAATTGCCAAAGAGTCCAAAAAATAACAAGAAATTCCAACGAAGTAAACTCCTTAGGTGCACAATGAACTTTCAGACAGTAGAATCATTCATCAATTCCTTTTATTTAACACACGAAGCATGAGAAATAATTACTGTATATAAAACACATAGACAAAGCACATAAACGCTAAACCATACATTTTCATTTGTTACACTTCCTCAGATGTGGGTTTTTAACAAGAATTGAATCCCTTTTATACTAAAAAGAGCGGCAATAAACTAATAATGTATTTAATTCTTAAAGAGATCAGTGTACCAAAACTGATAATATGACAGTGCATTATGAAAATGAATGAGCAATGACCAAAATTGAATAAAACATTGCTAAATACTTCTAAAACAAACTTGTTTGGTGTAAAAGTGTTAAAAAGGTTAATAAGACCATAGAATGAATTGTTAAAAATATTACTTGTAAACATTTCATTTTAAAATTAATACTTCCACTCATTCAAGTGTATGTGCTGCCATCTAGTGATCATTCAAATTCATTACGTCTAATTAAAACAGTCCTATAAAAAATGTATACCTAGAACTTTTCTTGAGAATAAAAAAACAACAAAAACGTATGGTTTAGCGTTTTATGTGCTTTGTTTCGTATACAGTAGTTATTTCTCATGCTTTGTGCGTTAAATAAAAGGAATTGATGAATGATTCTACTGTCTGAAACTTCATTGTGCACCTAAGGAGTTTACTTCGTTGGAATTTCTTGTTATTTTTTGGACTCTTCAGCAGTTTGTTGGTTTAAAAGTGTTTGTTTTCTGCCATGGAAGGTGACATGAGTTTGGGCAATGACGGGAGGAGCCATCGAGAGGAAATGGGCCAAACAAGAAAACTGATTGGCCAACTAACGCAATTGATAGACATTCGTACCCCTGTAAACCTATCCTTGGTCAATTTGGCTAAGAAGATCAACGAGGGGGAAAAAACCAGGAAGTGCAATACGTTCATGAAGCAAAATGCTGTTTTAACAGCAGAAATGAACTCATTGCAGCACAAAGCAGTCAACAGTTAACAAACCGTTCATCAGAATTCTTGCAAACACCTGCAGTTTTCAGGGACGAGGTTGATAATGGGGAAACTGTTAACCATTCCAGTCCCAATGTACAAGGTGGACAAGCAGGGGCATCGGCAAGTTCTAAAAACAATACCAGTGGTGCAAACTTTAAAGACTGGCTACAGGTTAGTTATTCCTCTAATTTCAAAGACAAAAAGTTTAAACATAAGCCAGTGACTGATACATACAGAAATATGTTGGACAAACGTGAGAGACTATTGCTTAAATTTAAAAGTTTAGAGGTAGAAAATGGATACTTTGCAGAAAACATTGTACCAAAAGGTCTGTGAATATGTAAGTATCTCAACAATGTTATTCCTGATAATATTTTTCATAAAGAATTGATTAATATTTTCAACAGATGTGGGTTAGAAGTTTTAAAAAGTATGTTAGATGAGAATGAAAGAGTTAAACATGATTTGCTTAAAGAAATAGATGGTATAAATGATTGTATTAAAAATGATCTGATGTTTGGTGTACCAGAAGAGAAGGAAAATTATTACAGCATTAAGGGAATAGTTGACCAACAATGTAATGAACTTATTCGAAGGAAAATGAAGAAACTAGAAAGAGATTTAATTGAGTACAAAAACACCACCAATTACCCCAAACCCAAAGCTAGGTATAGGTTTTGAGAATGGGATTTTGAAGAATTCAGGGGGCAAGATGTATACAATGACCCCCCAGGTGTAGGTGATAATGTTAATGATTTAGATGACTTTAACGAATACCCACCACTAAGGAGGTCAGAGAGACTATTGAATAAAAATCAAAATTGAGAATCAACAGACTTCAAATTTTTGGAGGGGAGGAAGAAGGGGGAGGGGTAGGTACTAATTATAACAAGTACCCACCTCCCCAACTTGTTTGTAGAAAACATTACGTTTGACAAAAACCACATAGGTTTACCAAAGGAGATTTTAGTATTTATAATTTTACTTCGACAAAATTGCAAGATGTACACTTCAATTTACTTTCCAGTGGTATTAAGTTTATACCACTTAGAAAAGGGGACCTTGCTAAAACTTTAATAGACATAAAAACTTCTTATGAAAATTAATTTACACATTTTTTTCAACCAGGAGAGCACCATGGGACCTGCTAATTTAGTAAAAAAGAGTACATTTAACCCCCCACTACACCCACAACTCAAAAAACTTGGTTGAAACTGAAATTTGGAAGAAATTTACAAAAGTTGGGTATAAAGCCAATTTAGATGAAAAGGAAAGTTTAGTTCTGAAGGAATTAAGGAACAATCCAGAAATTAGAATAATGAAATCGGATAAAGGTGGGGGGATGGTGTTGATGGATTCACTTATATACGAAGGCAAAATGAACTAGATTTTAGGAGACACCTCCAGGTACTCTACTATCTCTAAGAATGAGATCAGTATAGCTAACCGTAGAATGGACATGGTATTAGAAGACCTACTAGTTGAAAATTTAATAGATAGCAAAACATATGCATTCTTAAAAGTGGAAAAACCAAGGATACCATCCATCTTTGGTATACCTAAAATACACAAAAATGGAATTGACCCCTCTCTGAGGCCAATAGTCTCAGCGGAGGGATCAAAAATTTTACCACTTGCCAAGTTTGTAGACAGTAAGCTAAAAAAGTTATGGTTAAAAAGAAGCAACATCCTTAGAGATTCATTGGGACTTTTTAAGATGTGCTAAGCAAGGCATGTATAGGGAGGAAATGACCTTCCTAACAGTGGATGATGTAGATTTGTTTTCAGTAATACCACATGTTTGAAGACAGTAGTTTGAATCATGATGAATGTACAGTAATTTTACACTTAATAGACCTAGTTTTAAAATATAACTTTTTATATTTCAAAGGGGGAATATTTTCATCAGACTAAAGGTGTGGCAATGGGTGCGGCATGTGCTCCAATGTACGTAAACCTTGTTTTAGCAAAGTGTGAGGAGAAGTTTATTTTAAATTCAATATTTAGCCATAAGTGGCTTTTATACAAAAGATTCCTGGATGATATTTGTATTTTTTGGACTGCATCCAGTGAAGAAATAATTGAATTTATAGGTTTCCTGAATAGTAGTACAGATTTTTTGAGGTTCACCCAAAAAGTGGACAAGGAGAAGTTATTACACCTGGATATAGAAATTTATAAAAAAGAAGGCAAATTTTGTTCGAGTATATAGAAAGGCAACCTATTCAAATTCATACTTACACTTCACCAGTGCACACTCAGCACACTTCACCAGTGCACACTCAGCACACCAAAAGCGGAATTTAGTCAGATGTCAGTATATAAGATCTTCGAGAATGATCTCTGACGAGCAGAATTTTATAGAAGAAATGAAAACTCTTAATCAAATGTTCATGGTAAAAAAAAATACCCAGGTAGTCTTTTGGAACATATAGAAAAAGACGTTTCACAAGGTAGAGCAGGGAAATTTAATCCGATTTTGGGCAAGGATGAGGAAACAACAGGAAAAAGTAAGCAGGAAGAAAATTTCAACAGGGCATTGGTGTTGGAATTCAGTGCAACTTCAACTATGGTAAGAAATATTCTAGAAGAAGAATGGAATAGGTTTACTTCTATTACTGATTTAGATAAAATTAGTAAGGAAAAGCTAAGGGTGGTGTATAAAAATTCCTACAGTTTGACGAATTTGTTAGAACATAATTTTATTTAACCTTTACCAGTTCAACTGATTTGTTGTTTTTTATTCTCAAGAAAAGTTCTAAGTATATTATAGGATTGTTTTAATTAGATGTAATGAATTTGAATGATCACTAGATGGCACCACATACACTTGAACAAGTGGAAGTTTTAATGTTAAAATAAAATGTTTACAAGTAATATTTTTAACAATTCATTCTATGGTCTTATTAACTTTTTTTTAACACTTTTACACCAAACAAGTTTGTTTTAGAAGTATTTAGCAATGTTTTTATTCATTTTTGGTCATGGTTCAATCATTTTCATAATGCATTGTCATATTATCAGTTTTGGTACATTGATCTCTTTAAGAATTAATTAAATACATTATTAGTTTATTGCCGCTCTTTTTAGTATAAAAGGGATTCAATTCTTGTTAAAAACCCACATCTGAGGAAGTGTAAAAACGAAAACATATGGTTTAGTGTTTATGTGCTTTGTGTGTTTCGTATACAGTAGATGTTATGTGATCCTATCTCGCCTACATTCTGTACTGATGGGCTCGGAGCCGATCCCTCGGCTCTGACTCGGCACGCTATGCTATAGAGCGAGGCCTCTTATTGGCTGAGCTATGTTATTTCTTATCCCAGGATGCACCACCACTAATCCCCCAGATCTCGTTTGCCGCTTACAAGCTTAGACGTGGTCTCAACTTGGCTGGGCTAAGTACTAATTTATTTAGGCTTTTCCTGTCAGGAATTTGCTTGCTTTGAACCCAAAAGCTGTTTTAACAGCTATTGTTGTGATTTGAGTGTGTATTGAACAGTTCTGTTGAGGAATTTGTGTTTTTCGTCAAGGGAAGGTTTCCCGTTTTAGTTAGAGGGGCCTTCCCCTGTTGCTTTTTGCTATCTTAGCATTTTATTTGTGGGTCAAGTACCCATTTAAGTTAGAGGGTCTTGACTCTCTCTTTCTGTGTGGTATTTTTTCTTGTACAACTGTATTGTGGTTAAAAAAAAAAAAAAAAAAAAAAACTTTATATTTTTTGTTCTTAAACCATTAAGTTTTGGTGTGTTTCTCTTTAGACAGGTGTGTTTTTTTCTAAATTAGTCATGTCCAAAGAGCATAGACCCTCCGGGTTTAAAAAGTGCACGAGGTGTGGTTATAAGATGTCCATAACGGACGACCACTCCTCGTGCGTCTATTGCTTAGGCGCCAAGCACCTACAAGAATCATGTAGCGTGTGTCACGCCTTCTCATCAAGGGTCCTCCAGGAGAGGAAAAACAAATTAATCCTTAAGGAGTTAATTAAGCCATCCTTCGAGGAGGCTTTATCTTCCTCTCCCTCTCCTTCAAAAAAGAAGAAAGCGTCTGCTCCGACCAGTCAGTCGGAACCGACTGCCAAAAAACCTAGGCAGACTTCTCCATCGGCTCCACGGACTTCGGAGCCGAGGGCGGAACGGTCTGCCTCGATGCCTCCAGTCTCGACCCCTCTGGTTTCGGAGCCGAGGACTGGGGCATCGAGAGGCGGGTCACCTTCATCGGCTCCACTGATATTGGAGCCGATGAGGGTTGCCGGCTCAGACTCTTCACCTTCGGAGCCGAAGTCCTCGTCGGCACCGAGGGAAATTACCTTGAGATCTCCCTCGGAGCCGATTAATTATAGAATCCATTCGGAGCCGGTCCCCTAGTCCTTTGGAGCCGATGGAGAAATCGGTTCGGACCCAATCGGTATCGTCCAGATCATCCAAGATGTCTGATTCGGACATCGACAGGGTGCTCCTAAGACTCTTCCAGTCTCCGGTGTTCCAAAAGCTAGTTTCGGCTCCAGCCCATTCGGCTTCGGAGCCGATGGTCCACCTCCCTACTATGGTTCCTCCTCCAACAGCCTCGGCACCGTTGGAGCCGGTGCTGGTGGAACTGGTGGAGGTTTTAGGGTCGGGCCCGACCCTTACTCCAACTCCGGCTCTTGGGTCGGACTTCGGTACGTGGACTTCTTCCGTTGGCCCCGGGGGGGATGCTTCGGGATTGATGTTTTCGGTCCCAAGTCTCCCTCTTGGTGCGTCGGCGGCGGGAGTGCCGTCTACTGTCGTTGCCACGGAGGTGGGACCCTCCCAGGATTCTGGTGGTCCCGCCTTCAGGGCGATGAGGAGTGCGTTAGCCAAATCATCTTTGGCTACCTCCACGGTCTCCCCAGCTCCTTCCCTGCATACCAAGACTGGGTCTTTGGTAGTCCCCCTGTCCTTAGACAGCAGAGCCCCGGGGCCTGAGGTTACCCCCACTGGGGTTCCCCCCCTCCTGGATGTCCTTCTGAAGCTTCTTCGGAAGAACCCCCCAGGAAAAGATTGTGCAAGAGGAAGCACGTTGACTCCCCTGATGAGTCTCTTACATCAGACACTGACCTTGATGATGCAGAGGGGTCCCCTAAGTCGTCCTCAGATGATGTCTCCTTTGCAGACATCCTGGAAGCCCTTAAACAACGAGGCGGCTGGCAGTCCAAACCCCCTTCTGCTGATGAGTCTGTGTTCCTTAAGGCCTTCGGGGCTCAGCCCTCCGCCTCCTGGGTGTCTCCGCCCTTCGACGAGCTCTTGGATTTGATCTGTCGAAGGGCGTGGGAACACCCAGACTCTGTGGAACCGGTGCCTGCTCGTCCGAATAAGTTCCTCTCGGCACCCCCTGAAAAAGAATTTCTAACCAAAGGTGTGGCTGTAGATGCTTTGGTGGTGGCATCTGCTACCCAGCAAGATGTAGCAGAGGCTTCGACGTCCGTCCATCCTCCTAATAAGGAGTCTAGGAGCATGGATCGGCGGAAAGCGCACCCTAAGTTCAGCGGCCTTTACATTAAGGTCCTTGAACTACCTTACGCACTTTACTAGATTTCAGAGGGATCTGATTAAAGAGCTTTCCGATACCCTCTTGGGTAACCTGCCTGAGGAGCTGGCCCAGACGGTTGGCTCTCAGCTGGCTACATTGTCGTCCATTTCAAACTCGTCCATGAGGCTCATTTCTTATGCGGCCGAAGGGCGAGTAGAGCGGCAGTACAGGCATTGCTCTCGGAGACCAGCCTGGCTCCGCCTGTGTCATTTCAAGGAGGCCTTTAAGTCTTCCTTTGCCGACGCCCCCTTTGATGGGTCTTCCCTGTTTGGACCCAAGGTAAAGGACACACTGACCCGCTGCGAACAGGAGGGTAAGACTCTGACTGCCGTAGGGGCACGATTTTCCACTCCCTTTCGGCCTTATCCCAAGGCTAAAAGAGGAGGGAAAATGTGGTTCCATAGATCTCGGAAGCCTTACCCCTCTCAGCAGGATGATCCCCCTTCCAGAGGCAGGGGAGGGGGAAATTCTTCTGGAAGACGCCGTCCCAGAGGCGGCAGAGGCCCTCGCAACACTGGAGACTCCGAGTCCTTTCGTGGCTCTTCAGCCTTTCACAGTCCCTGAGGGATTGCCCGACTGTGCAGCTCCGGAGCCAGTCGGGGGTCGTTTTTCGAAGCACCTGAAAGCCTGGGAAGGTATCACTCAGGACCGATGGGTGCTTCGAATTATCGCCGGAGGTTACACCATCCCTTTCTCTCACTCCCCACCTCAGTCCAAAAAAATCCCGGACCCGCCACCCAGTCAACGGGATACTGCAGCCTCAGAAGTTTCAAAGCTGCTGCAAAAAGGAGTCATCCAACCGGTCCCCGCAGACCAGATCGGATTAGGGACTTACTCAAGATTCTTTTTGGTGCCAAAAAAGACCGGGGACTTGAGGCCCATTTTGGAACTCAGCATCCTAAACCGTTCAGTCAGAAAGTCCAAGTTCCGAATGGTCACCCTACAAAACCATTCTCCCATTGCTGGAGAAAGGTGTTTGGTTGTGCTCCATAGATCTCAAGGACGCTTATTACCATATCATGGTACATCAGGCGTCCAGGAGACATCTGCGCTTCAGCCTAGGAGGCAGTCATTTTCAGTTCCGCGCGCTGCCCTTTGGTCTCACCACAGCCCCCAGGGTGTTCACCAAGTGCTTGGCAGTCATGACTGCTCACCTGAGAAGTCTAGGATTCCAGGTGTTTCCGTATCTAGACGACTGGCTCCTAACTGCCACCTCCAAGCATCTACTACTGCGGAGCCTACAAGCCACTATATCACTGGGCAATTTGGAATCACCTTCAATTGGCCAAAGTCTGTGTTGCTGCCATCTCAACGAATAAGATTCATAGGGGTAGAGATAGACTCAAACCAAATGCGGGTCTATCTACCTACAGACAGAATACAAACCATACAGACTCAAGTTCGAGCCTTACTTCCCAGGTCCAAAGCCCCAGCCAGGATGGTCCTGCAGCTATTGGGATCCATGTCCGCCACGGTTCTTCTAGTCCCCTTGGCAAGGTTGCACATGAGAATTCTCCAGTGGCTTCTTTCAGCTCAGTGGTCCTTTCAGGAACTCCCTCTCAGTCATCTCATATATTTCATGGAAACATGCAAACGGGACCTTCGCTGGTGGCTAGTGCCCTCCAATTTGGATCAGGGACGACCCTTTGTGCCACCTCCTCCTGCGGCCACTTTGACCACGGACGCCTCCCAGATGGGGTGGGGGGGCATTCCCTGGGCAGGTCAGTCCAAGGCAAATGGCACCCAGAAGAGACCCTACTTCATATCATCATCCTAGAAATGAGGGTGGTGCTTCTGTCCCTCCAAGCCCTTCACGATTACCTCCATCAGGGCGTAATTGCCGTTCACTCAGACAACATGTCAGTTGTCTGGTACCTGAACAAACAGGGAGGGACCAGATCCTATCCTCTTTGCAGAGAGGCCATGAGAGTCTGGGAATGGGCAGTCTCGACCGAACGCTTTCTAGTGGCTACTCATATCCCGGGCAAGTCCAATGTGATAGCCAACAGACTGAGCAGAACCATCCTCTCTCCTCACGAATTGTCTCTGAACATGACAGTTGCAAGTCAGATTTTCAGCAGATGGGGAGTTCCGTGTTGCGACCTCTTCGCGACTCCACTAAATGCGAAGTGCAAAAAATTCTTCTCCCTAACCCCGGCTCCGGGGAAGAGCCCCATGGACGCACTAGCCCGTCCTTGGCCCACCGGCTTGCTTTATGCCTTCCCCCCAGTTCCTCTCCTTCCTAAGGTGATCCAAAAGGCATCTCTCTTGGGGAGCAAAATGATCTTAGTTGCTCCTTACTGGCCTCGTCAAGTATGGTTTCCCTATCTTCGGAAATATACTCTGGAAGGTCCATGGTTCCTGGATCAGATCCCAGACCTTTTGGTTCATCAGTCGGGACTATTCCACCAGTCCCTTCACACCTTAAAATTGACGGCTTGGCTCCTCCTCTTCCGACTATAGTCAGGAGTCATACATTGGATCCAGAGGTTGTACACATATTATCTTCGGCCCATAAGTCTGCTACAAAGAAACTGTATTCTAGCAAATGGAAAAGATTTGCTATTTGGGCTCAACTCCGGGGCCTGGATTCCATCACTATTCCCGTGGCAGAAGTACTAAAATTTTTAACTTCTCTTTTCAATCAAGGCTCTTCAGTCTCTACCATCAAGGTTCAATTGGCAGCGATTTCTAATTTTCACGAACCTATAAACCCACCTTTAATGAGCAACAGATTGTGTAAGACCTTCTTGAAAGGTGCTGCGCTTTTAAGACCTCCGATTTCTCATCCTGCTCCTCCATGGGATCTCGATGTGGTGTTACGTGCCTTGACTTCCTCCCCCTTCGAACCGGCAGCTACATGTGATCTAAAATTTCTATCGTGGAAGACTGCTTTTCTGGTGGCGATTACTTCTGCCAGAAGAGTTTCAGAGCTTCAAGCTTTGTCTGTAAAACCCCCGTACTTGTTTTTTCACAAAGACAGAGTATCTCTCAGGCCAAATCCTTCCTTTGTCCCTAAAGTTTGTTCCAGTTTCTGCCTACAACAATCGTTAGAACTTCCAGTTTTTTTTCCAAAATATTCTAACAAAGCGGAATTCATATTCCACACATTAGATGTCCACAAGCAGTTGCGTTTTTATTTAGACAGGACCAAACAAACAAGGAAAACAGATCAGTTGTTTGTATCCTTTGCAGACAATAAATTGGGCAAAGCTGTCACAAAGGTCACTATTGCCAAATGGATCAGGGACTGTATTACTCAAGCTTATTCTTATTCTAACAAAGAGCTTACCACCTCTGTCAAAGCTCATTCTACAAGGACTATGGCTACTTCGATAGCATTTCATTCTAAGCTTGCCATTAGTGACATTTGTGCTGCAGCTACATGGTCTTCCCGCACACTTTCATTTCCCACTACAAATTGGATGTGGCATCTAGAGGACGAGCTTCATTTGGTTCCACAGTGCTCAGGAGTGTTTTCCAATGAGCCACCCAGGATTTAGGTGCTAGGACGCTGTCCCATCAGTACAGAATGTAGGCGAGATAGGATCACATAACATCTTTTAGTTATGTACTTACCATAACTTTAGATGTTTGGGATCCATCTCGCCTACATTCCTAATAACCACCCTCCTTCCCCCTTCCTTGGAGATCAGAGGATATCAGAAGGTCCGAATCCTGTTGTTTCATCTTGAAACATCTAACAATGTTATATAAACAAGTTGTGCATGTGTGCATGAATGCGGACAAACAAGATCTGGGGGATTAGTGGTGGTGCATCCTGGGATAAGAAATAGCTCAGCCAATAAGAGGCCTCGCTCTATAGCATAGCATGCTGAGTCGGAGCCGAGCGATCGGCTCCGAGCCCATCAGTACAGAATGTAGGCGAGATGGATCCCAAACATCTAAAGTTATGGTAAGTACATAACTAAAAGTTATTTCTCATGCTTCATGTGTTAAATAAAAGGAATTGATGAATGATTCTACTGTCTTGAAACTTCATTGTGCACCTAAGAAGTTTGCTTCGTTGGAATTAACTGAATGTTTACTTAATGTTTCTTGCATTTTTCTGTCCTTTTATTGCTGGACTGTACAAGCTGCATGTGCACCATCAGCTTAGGTTTTACATAAAGTGGATATATGAGTGTAGGAGAATGGAAGGGATGATGTGTACCAAGCAAACTCATCCCAGGTGGATTGTTGGCATTGTTTTGTTTTGGCCATGTTGGCCTGAATTAGTCTAACTGATACTGTGAAGGACCCGCAGGTATGACTAGCGCAATGGCCCAAAACTCCTAAATTACATAGACCAAACAAGAGCCAGCACAAATTGGTGTGATAAAATTGTATTATAACTAGAACATAGTTGTTGTTGCTTGTCTTTTTCCCGGTAAGGGGTCGCCACAGCGGAACTCCAGTCCGCTAATGATTGGCAGTAGATTTTTATGAAACGCCGAGGTGCCAGCTCGACACCCAACCTTCAACGAAGGAACGCCCATTTATGTACACATGTCTTTCGAATGCTACCCAACCGCGGGGAGGACATGCAAACTCCACACAGAAGGCACTCCCCGCACTCCAGCCAAGAATTAAACGGGAGAACCTCTTGCTGTGAGGTAACAACGCTACCGCTGTACCACTGCGGAAACTAGAACATAGTGTATTTAAAAATACACAAATGCATCAGATTCACCAAATGAATCAGACAAGTTTCGGCAATGCTGCCTTCCTCAGTGAACAAAAACAGTATAATAATCTCCCTCCAACAAAACTATATATAGAGAGAGAGAGAGGGAGAGAAAGATACCAATTAACACTTATACAATTATTGGATTGATCATGGTTTCAGAAGTATTCATTCAAGCCAGGTGGAAATAATCCACCAAGCTTGACTATCCACTTCTTTTCTTCCAAATTGAGTATCTCATGTAATCCTGCCTTGTCCTGTGTTTTATATATAATACAGTCGATGATTGTTCATCTAAATATCCCAGTTTTATGTTTATAAATATGTTTATACAGTGCACTAGATTGTTTGCAGTTCTTAATGTCACTCGTGTTCACTTATCCGTAGTCTAAGTGGCTTGGATGTTTGTCCAACATAACATGCTGAGCATGTACAACTTGCCAAATGTATCACCCAACTGGTACTGCAAATAGCAAAAAAAGTGATATCAAACACTCAAGGTGTATTTTGGGTAGTAAAACTGCAAGTTTTGTAGACCTTTGAACAATTCGAACAATGACCACATGGATTACAACCCATCAATTTCTCCCCAGTCATAGTTCTCCGGCTGAAAAAAATATCCTGATTCTTACACCTTTTGTAATGGTTGAGCAAAGAACTTAGAGTGCGACCCTTACAAAAGGAATATATACACTTGTCTCCTACATATTCCATAAGTGAGCCCTCCCCTTGAAGAATAAATGCCTAGAGATGATATTCATGAACTAATGTGTATTTTTACCATACGAAGTAATTAGCCTAACTTGATTGCTCCCAACAGGCTGGTCACCCTTATATACAAGCAAGAGCTGTCCTGCTGAAAAGCAAACTGGCTAGCTCTACAGATGTCACCGGCCCTGTATCCCCAATTCCTGAATCTATTGGAAAGATCCCACTTATATTGATTGTAAATAGAGGAGTCTGAACAAATTCTTCTAATCCTGAGAAATTAAGACTTGGGAATATTCCTGATGGCATGTTGGGGGTGGAAGCTGGAAGCATGTAACAGGGTATTATATTGCAGAAATTTGCAAAAAAAACTTCAGTCTCTAAGGTGTTCTCGGGGGTACGTTTAACCAAGACATCCAGAAGAGTTATCTCATTTTTGTGCCAGGTTAACATAAATTGGATCCCCCACTTATTTTGGTTCAAATATTCAACAAACTCTGCCAAATAAGAAGCATCCGCTCTCCACACCATCCAACAGTCCTCAAATATCAATTTCTACCAAATAAATATTATGACTAACATCATAAATCAGTTGCTCCTCTATGTAAGCCATGAACAGGTCTGCATATTTGGGAGCAAATGATGCCCCCATAGCCATACCCTGTACCTGCCATACACATTGTTTTTGAAAATAAAACACATTCTTAGTTAGAACATGCTCGGCCAAACAGACCAAGAGAGTGTTAAAACCTGGTCTATACAATTCAGCCCAATCCAACCAATATTGAAGAGAAGCCAACCCCGCCCAATTGCGGATATTGGTATACAGGGAGGTCACATCAAGACTACACAATAGCCAGTGGGATTCAAGTTGCATATCTGATATTATGCCCAAACATTGGGTTGTGTCTTGTATCCGAGCCCGTATGCATGATAACAGCGGTTTTAAATGTTGTTGCTGTCTTTTGGCTTTTCCCGGTTAGGGGTCGCCACAGTGGAACTCCGTTCCGCTAATGATTGGCAGTAGATTTTGACGAACGCCGAGGTGCCAGCTCGACGTTCAACCTTCAAAGAAGGCACGCCCATTTACGCATGTCTTTCGAACGCCCACCCAACCTCGGGGAGGACATGCAGACTCCACACAAAAGGCACTCCAGTCGATAATCAAACGGGAGAACCTCTTGCTGTGAGGTAACAACGCTATTGCTGCACCACCGCGGATGTTATAACAGCGGTTTTAAATAATACATAAGAAATTCAGAAATGGGTTCTGAGAGTGAACCTCGTAAGAAATTCAGAAATGGGTTCTGTGAGTGAGCCTCGCCCCTAAACAATAGGTGTGCCTGGGGGTTATTGAGGTTCTTATGAATTTTGGGAAGGAGGTATAAGTATTGTTGTTTAGGATGGTCAACCTTCAGATGATAGGCAGTTTCCCTAGAAATAATACCTTCTTCAACTGCCAAATCCAAAAAGGTATCAATCTCAACCTTAAACTTGGCTGTCGGATCTGTAGGCATTATCTTATAATAATTTTGATCCAGAATTTGTCTCTCTGCCTCATTATATTGTGTCCAATCTTGGACCACTATAGCTCCTCCCTTGTCCGCAGATGAAATAACAATATCCTTGTTTGATCTAAGCTCATCTATGCAAATTCTTTCAGCCCGAGTAATATTGTCCTTACTTAAGTAATCCTTATGTAAATTTCAATGCAAATCTTTGAGCACACTGCCCTGGAAAAATGAAACCACCGGAGACATGGGTGGCTTGAACGTGGAATCCCGAAATCTAATAGGTCTGTTATCAGCCTGATTTTGTTCACCCTGAAAAAATAAGCGTAAATTTAAATTGCGGCAGAAATCTGCCACATCCTGTTCAAATTGATGTATAGGCATAAAAAAACTAGGAACAAAGCTAAGACCTTTACTGAGTGTTTTTATTTGCATATCCGACTGTTCCAAAGAGGAGATAGTAAAAACATTACATGATGTTACACCTGAGCCATCACCCTCAACATTCCTTCTAAGTCGGGAGGGACCTTTATGCTTTCTTCCCCCTCTTCTTGACCTAGGCCTAAAGGGTGGGCCAAGTTATCTCCCAGATTGTTTCTCTTTGACATCAGTGACCTATCCATGTGGGCCTCCTCCCCCTCAGTATTGGATGAGGTATCCTTCCTGATTTAATATTCTCCCCATTTTTTTTTTCTTTAAAATAGATTTGGATCTTTTGGGCCTAAAATTCCCTGATCTCTGATTGGGAGTAGCAAATTTAACATTCTTACGTATGTCAAAGTGTCTCCCCCTATCAAAATCATCAACATCTCTCTGAAATTTCTTCATCTTTTTCTCTTTCAAGACATTTTCCAACTTTAACAAATCCTTACTTAGTTGGTTCAGACTAACATTATAACATGGAAGAGTTTGAAATTCCTGTACCCCTTTGCTCAATTCATCCAGAACAGAAACCTGTTGTTGTATAGTTCTCTCATAATATGCAACTAGTGCATTAACAAAACCCATTGAAGCTTGCTGTTGTATTGCAAGCCAGTCATCTAATAGTAACTGATCAACCTGAGGAACAAGTGGCTGAATCTTTACCCTCAATCCCCGTGGGGATATCTGTTTCTGTTGATATGCCTTGAAAAAGTGCAAGTTCCACACATTGCTTCTCAAACTCTTCATCTCCGTGTTAAGTTTAAAGAAGGCCAACTTATGCTGATTAACCAAATCGTCAGCACGCCCACCTAGTTCATCCATCATTGAGTGTGGGTCCAGACCAAAGACACCTAAATCATCAGTGTCAGAGGACAATCTTATTATAATAGATGCTAGGTCCATGGTTCATCAATACAACCTGAGCAAAAATGGGGACCAAATCCAATTCCAATTCAGTAATGGGAAAGACCCAAAATGTTTAATCATAAAAAGTCATACTTCAATGTGTACCCCACTAGAACATATAATTGCTTTTATATATATATATATATATATATATATATATATATATATATATATATATATATATATATATATATATATATATAGACACTCAATCATCAATCCTTGAGCACCATGCTATGTACCTACAAAAATTAAAACGTATAGCTGCTACACTATATTCCAAAATAAATAGTGGAGTAACCCTTTCCACCAAAGTGTAGGCACTATGATTAGCCCTGGTGCATGCATTGTCTTGTCTATTGCCCAAAAGGCTTATTATAACGTACCACCAAAAATTCCTGTTGCATTCGTATCAATCTCGATAGCAATGAATATATCAATCCCAATATCAAAATTAGTGTCTAGTGGGCAACACATAAAAGTAACAACCCACATATATAAAAAAAAAAAAAAGAAAGAAAGAAAAGGACAAAATGGAAAAAATCCCTCTATTTTGCTCAAGCTCAATTCAAGACCAAACCACAACACAAAACATGAGAGCTAAATATATTCAATCCAGAAGAATAATATTTGCTGAGGGGGCCTAACACCCCGTGTCAAACACCTTAATATAAATCAGACAATAGTTCTATCCTGTGGACTGTATTGCCAAGTTATATTGTGATACAGTTCCTATACAACAGTTTAGGTCATGTCAGCACATAATGATTAATAATAATACATATTGAGTCACAGTACTATATATAACCCCCATGTAAAACCTTTGCCAACTCAAATATGACTGTTCAGTTTGTAATCACTTGGCAAACTTCGGTTCCTACACAAACATGGTAATTATAAACTATACAGAATGAACAAAATTGTCATAAATTGACTGTTGGAAAAAAATATATTGAGTTTGTGAAAACAAAGTTCAAATAAGTCAAATGTCCAATGACAAAATGATATATTGTCCAAAAAAATCAAATGTTGAGATATTTCAGACCCGTACACTTAGTTGCTTCATAGAAGACTAAAGAACTTGAATGCCTGCTTGCTTCGTAAAAAGCCAAAAAGCATGCCGAGCCCATTCAAAAATCATCAATATCCAAACATAGTAGCCAGTTGAGCGAAAGAGAGTTTGTTAATGTGCTGTAAACCAGATGATATAACCATGTCCCAATGTTCAGAACAACCATTATAGTTCAAGCGTCCTCTTATATTTATACAAGTGAAAAAATGAACCACAGACATACATGCATAGTTACCAACATATGTCCCATATCTGGCACTGAAAAAAAGTCCAAAGAAGAATCCAAAAAACCAAAAGGACTGGGACGAAGTAAAAATAATTCCTTCACGCTGTCCAAACCCACGGCGTCTGCTGTATAACCTTAACGGCAAAACCTTGACGTACCAAATAACTTAGTCAGAATACTGAGTACGGCTAGTGCAACGGCCCAAAACTCCTAAATTACATAGACCAAAAAAGAGCCAGAACAAATCGGTGTTAAAAAATTGTATTATAACTAGAACATACTGTATTTAAAAATACACAAATGTATCATATTCACCAAATGAATCAGACCGGTTTCGGCAATGCTGCCTTCCTCAGTGAACAAAAACAGTACAACAAAATCTTCCTCCAACAAAACTGTGTATATATATATATATATATATATATATATATATATATATATATATATATATATATATGTTTAGATAGATAGATAGATACCAATTAACACTTATACAATTACTAGATTAATCAGGGTTTCAGAAGTATTCATTCAAGCCAGGTGGAAATAATCCACCAAGCTTGACTATCCACTTCTTTTCTTTCAAATTGAGTATCTCATGCAATCCTGCCTTGTCCTGTGTTTTATATATAATACAGTCGATGATTGTAAATCTAAATATCCTAGTTTTATGTTTACAAATATGTTTACTAGATTGTTTCCAGTTCTTAATGTCACTCGTGTTCACTTATCTGTAGTCTAAGTGGCCTGGATGTTTGTCCAACATAAAATGCTGGGCATGTACAACTTGCGAAATATATCACCCAATTGGTACTGCAAGTAGCAAAAAAAGTGATATCTAACACTCGAGGTGTATTTTGGCTAGTAAAACTGCAAGTTTTGTAGACCTTTGAACAATTGAAACAATGACCACATGGATTACAACCCATCAATTTCTCCCCAGTCATAGTTCTCTGGCTGAAAAACCTATCCTGATTCTGACACCTTTTGTAATGGTTGAACAAAGAACTTGGAGAGCGACCCTTACGAAAGGAATGTATACACTTGTCTCCTACATATTCCATAAGTGAGCCCTCCCCTTGAAGAAAATCCCAATGCTTAGAGATGATATTCATGAACGAATCTGTATTTTTACCATACGTATTAATTAGCCTAACTTGATTGCTCCTAACAGGCTGGTCACCCTTGTATACAAGCAAATCAGATATGTCCTGCTGTAAAGCAAACTGGCTAGCTCTACAGATGTCACCAGCCCTGTATCCCCAATTCCTGAATCTATTGGAAAGATCCCGCTTATATTGATTGTAAATAGAGGAGTCTGAACAAATTTGTCTAATCCTGAGAAATTGAGACTTGGGGATATTCCTGATGACATGTTGGGGGTGGAAGCTGGAACTCATAAATTTGCCTCTCCGCCTCCAACAACCCTGGACTAACTGGCTAACTCCCCAGATTGAGTCTGCCAGCTAGTCACAGCTGGTAGATCATTTATCCATCATTGTGTGGGAGGTGTCAATGGAAGCACCTTGACTTAGTGTCATCCATTCAAGCCATGGTGATTTTCTTTTTGACCTAACTTTTCCCCAAAGGAGTAAGTATGCATCGGTGTAAGCACGTTTTCGTCCAGAATGCATTTAACATGCATCTTTCCCCTGATGTGCTCACTCATCTTCTGAGACTAGTTCTGCTCTCCGGCCTCTACTAGAATCTAGCCTAGTACCATTAAAAAAGTGTTCTCTCCAAGGAAGACAAGGTGTTAGTCAGCCACTCAAGCTCAAGCTTTACTTATGGCCGGTCCTGCAGCTTTCAAGGTTGCTCGTTAATCTTAGGTTGCCAGATTCACAGGTGGGTGTCCTGCCACAGTGCCAGAGGGCTGACTAGCTTTTTTATGTTTTGCCATTGGGTGGCTCAGTGCATGTTGGAAAATGTTGTGATCAAAGTCCACACCAGTAGAGGTATAGTTAATTCCACCATTTACTTCAAAAATTGCAATTTCAAACATTTGCAATGCTGTCACCTTTATCTCATTTCGCACCTTCACAAGCCATTTTTGTCTGGCTGATGCCCACATAAGGCAGGCTTCCTTTGGTACTACACTGCTTCAGGACTCAACCTTTTACTGCTGCCCCTATGGCTGGTGTCTGCATTCGCCTTGGTGGTTTTTATTACTTGTTATTGTACAAATTTTTAAATTTACTAGGGTAGATCTGCAGTGTTAGATGTTACAGGACAAATTCTTACCACATCAGTTAGTGTCCTTCCTTGGATCATTGTTGTAGTATTATTAACTGATGGAATATCCTACCAGTGAGAGTCATGCATCCAGCTAGTATACCAAAGCCAGGGTGCCCTCCTCTCAAGCCACACATGCAACATATGATCGCATCCTGAAGGAGGCAAAGGTACATAATTGATGTAGGAGCATGAATTACTGCAGACCTTTCATGCTGCCATCCCAGGTACTGAGCTATTGCTTCAGCTTTGGTCTGCCAGCCATAAGGATGTCCTTTCTTAGATCACGGTTGGGTTATCTCACCAAGTAACATGGACATATGGATTGGATATTAAAGCTTTATTCTTCCAGAGACATCTGAGGTATGACCTAAGCCTGCGGGTGTAAAGGTACATAAGTGGATGCATGAGTGTAAATCCCCAGACTATCTCATCACCAGCCAAATGCAGGTCCTGCACCCATTGGTCTTTTGGTCTTCACTAGTTCAGATAAGTGCCCAGTTGGTGAAGCTTTGTTTATTTTTTCTCATTTGCATTGCTCTTTGTTTATCTATTAGATGTCAGCTTGGAGGGTTGAGTGCAATTGCTGTAGGCAGACTCCCTACAAGAATATGCACTCCCAGCGTTTATTCTGCTAAGGTGTAGAGCACGACTATACATTTGTGCGATCTGTCATTCCTTTGTTCCACAGACCTTAGGAATGCAACTTTCATCTCTTAATTCCAGTTTTGAAACTCGAGCCTTAAGCACCTTGCCCAAGCAAAGGTAGTGGATTCTTCTATCCCTAACATCCCACCCATTCAGAAGAAAAAATTTGAGGCTTAGGCCTGATAGCATGGACAGCCCAGTCAGACTCTGTACCTACAGAGGGTTTGGAACCCGCAGTATAAGGAACATCTGCTCAGACTCCTGCAACTGCAACCCCACTGGAGATTGGTATGGCATCTGAGGTTTACATGTCCAAAATAATTGAAGATGTCCTTCCATATCATTGTTGCAGTATTCTTCATAAAGGGATTCCCTGCCATGGGTAACCCTATGTCCAGCCAGCATACCAAAGCCTTATGATTTTATGGATGTGGCATGTCATGCTCATGCTCCCGTCTAAAGGAGTAGGGCATAAAGGTGACATATGGACATACATACCTCAGAACCTCTTTGATGCCAGTCTGAATGCTGTCATTGATAGTCTGTCTGAATGCTCCATCTTCTGTGGTTACCGAGCCATGTTTCAGATAAGTGCCCCATTGGGGTTTCTTCTTAGTCTCTCTTCTTTTTAATTTTTTAAAATTTACATGTCATCCAAAAGAGTCCAGTCTGATTCGGCTGCTGACCTGCATCGCCTGTATATCTGTCTTGAGACTACTTGAAATCCCAGATCACCCAGCTGTTATGTCCGATTCCTCTGAGTTGACCATATAGGAGGTCAGCATGTTTCTGACTTCTCGCATGTCCTCAGAGGCTCTGGAGATGTTCGTTTAGAATGTTGAGAGGGAACCTCTGCTGATTATTTCAGAGGGACCTAGGGGATTCTGCAGATACTTGTTCAGGGGGAGATTCCTACTACATTGGTTGAATGTAGTCAAAGGTGTGAACCTTCTAGGGTGTTTAGAACAGACGTCCCTCAAAAGAAAAAACAAGCATGTTTCTCCTCCTCTTAAAGGTCCTGAGTGTGAACTGCAGGATTTTACCCAGGGTGTATTTAATGCACTGATGGGCTTGAAGCCTTCCCAAGGAGTTATTGTACCCACTCCCCCTTGAGTCCCCTACCTCATTCAAGAAGCCCATAGAGCAGGACCCTTCTGATGAGGACTTGGATTCTGGAGAAGAGTCTTTGGCATATTCCTCCCAGATCTCTTCTCCCTTGGATTATGGCTTCAGGGAGGAAGACTGTATTAGCCTAGACTCTCCTTTCGAAGAACTCTGCTTTGGGGATACTATTTCTCACATGATGGAAATTTTCAAATAGGATTGTTCTCAGGTTTCTGACATTCAAAAGCGGTGGTATGAGTTGCTCCAGATGGAGTCTCCTAAGCCTTCTGCTGTCCCTCCTGTCTTGGCTGCTCTTTTAAATGCCTTTTCAGCAGCTTCTGTGGCCCCAGATTCTCAATCTCTAGCCTCTAAGAAGCATGACATTTTACAAGGTGCCTGATTAATGCAAGTTTCTCTACAGTTGCACTTTTGCTGATCACTCTGTAGTGTCTGTCTCTTCTGACAAACCCTCTAAGCTTTTGTCTTCTACTTAACTTTTTCCTTCAGACAAGGACAGTAGAGCTATGGCTGGGCAAGAAGGTGTATACTGCTGCTACATCGACTTTTCAGGCAGTTACAAGACCTGTATGACCAGGTATGTTTTAGTCCTTCTTTCTCAGGATTCTCAGGCTGTTTGACCTTCCTGATTCTGAAGGGAAGGCCTTGCCCATTATTTTACTGGCTGTACTTTTCAAGTAGCCTGCCATTCTAGTAAATGTAGTTATGGTGCAGCTGATTCCTCTTCTAGAGCTGCTGATTTTGGTTCTGTTTTGAGACATTACTCTTTGCTTTGTCTCCAGCCTTTGCCTGATGATATTAAGGCTGAACTGTTGGATGCTCCTCTTGATAAAAAGAACCTGTTTGGTTCTGCAGCTGCTGAGCTTTTTAAGTCTATGCAGGGTAAGGCCTTGCAGGAATTGAAACATATTTTTGTTTCTCCTATTCCCAAGTTTCAGAGGAATTATCCATCTAATCACTTTTGTTTGCTGACCGCCTTGCCATCATCCCAAAGGTAAGAAGGGTTCTAGGTTCGTCCTGCTATGTTCATAGGTTAGTACTAGGCTAACTGCTTTTGTGGGCCATTTTAAGCCTAGCCATTTACCCCATCTGAGAATCAAACCCTGGACCTTGTGTTTGTAAGGTGAACACCTTAACCATTATGCCAACCTCCAACCCTACACTATGTGTACTCAGATTCCCACTTCTCAGCCTCCTTTTCAAGACAAGACAGGTTCTATCTGACTGTTTGCACCCCCTTTCATATGCCAGCTTCCCTTATCTTGTTTTTCCGTGTGTAGATTACTCTAGACTATTGGGTTCTGTCCATCATCCATCAGGGATTCTTCATGGTATGAATCCCCTTCCTCCTTTTCTGGGCATCCCGCAGTCCTCTCAGGAACAGCTTCCTTTTTTCACAGAACTACTTCAGGGTCTTCTAGCACAAGGCACCATTCAAACTGTGCCCTATTCCCAGGAGAAGGGGTTTTATTCCAGAACTTTTCTGGTTCCCAAGAAGAAAGGAACCTGGAGACCCATTCTGGCCTGTTTCAGCTCAACACCTTTCTGAAGATGCATTCCTTTCGGATATTATCCCTTCATACCCTGTTTCCCCCTTCTTTTTCCCCAGGCTTTCTTGATCTGGATCTCAAGGATGCTTATCTTCACATCCCAATTCATCCCCTTTGCAGGATATTTTTACATGTCTGTGTTTCTTCCTTGCATTTTTAAGTTCTCTGTTTTGCACTTTGGGAATTCTACTGCCCTAAGGGTTTTCACCAAATGCATCACTCCTGTGATTGCTTTTTGCAGGATGAGAAGTGTTCAAATCCTTCCCTATCTGAATGACCTACTCATTCAGGCTTTCTCCCCAAGACCTTGCTCCACACCTCCATTGTACAGTTTTAATTGCAAGGCTTAGGATTTACAATAAACTTCCATAAATAAGTTCTGGTTCCTTCTAAGGATCATGTGTTTCTTGGTTGCAGGCTTCAAGCTATCCTCGTGCAGGCTATCTTGTCACCTCACAAGGCTCTTTCTCTAATCACCTTTTTCCACTCCCTTCTTTCTCCGGTTTCAGTTACAGTCAGGGAGTTTTTAAGAGCATGAAGATTTATGGCTTCCACCATTCCTACACTACTGCTATGCTACCTCTTGCCAGACTTCATATGAGAAAACTACAGTGATTCCTAAAGTCTGTTTAGCACCAGCACTGTCATCCTGTAGATTTTCTAGTCCCTCTTCTTCTATCCTCTAGCTCGAGCTTCAGTGGTGGATTCAACAGCTGTCTCTCAACTCAGAATTTCCTTTTCAGCCACCATTTCCCTTTCAGGAACTTTTTTCAGATACCTCAGACTCTGGGTGGGGAGCCTCTTTCGGTCTCCTCAAGGTCCAGGGTCTCTGGTCTCCTAACCAGAGGTCAAACCACATCGATATCAGGGAAATGAGAGCTCTCCTTTTTTGTCCTTCAGATCTTTCATTCTGTTTTTCGTCTAGGACCTCTCAAAATCTTTACAGACAATACTACAGTGTCCTGGTACATCAACAAGTGTGTGTGTGTGTGTGTGTGGGGGGGGGGGGGTACTGTCCTACCTTCTCTGCAGGCTAGCTCTTTAAATTTGGGATCTGGCTGTCCACTGTCGAGTGACTGTTCCGGCTGTATATATTTCCTTCAGAGCAAAACATAGTGGCAGAATGTTTGAGCAGGTCCAAAACACAGGCTCACAAATGGATGCTTCACAGAGATGTGTTTCTGGACATTGTCCATCAATGGGGTACTCCTCAGGTAGATCTTTTTAATTCCCCTTTGAACAAATAATGTCCTCGTTTTTGCACCTTCTCTCCCCTTCCTCTAGTTCCAAGGATCCTGAGAGATAGAGCAAGTCCCCCCTAAAATCTTGTTGGTGACTCCCTTTTGGCCTAGACAGCATTGGTTCCCTCTTCTTCTGCACCTAGCCAAGAGGAGTCGCCATAAGTTACCTCACAAGGTGGAACCTACTCACACAAGACAAGGGGTCTCTAATCCATCATAGTTTGTCCATTCTTCAACTGACATAGTGGATGATAGGGTTCTGATCCCCTTTAGGCACCTTTTTTTCTGAGGATGTGCGTAGGGTTGTGCAGGAGCCCTTCGAAACCCATTACCAAGAAATTGTACATGTCCAAATAGAGATTTTCTGTTTGGTGCTTTACTCATAACCAGAATTCACTTTCTCGTGGAGAAACCCCCTGGTTCTCTCTTATTTGTGTGAATTGCTCCATGCTGGATTAGCATATTCTTCTGTTAAGCCGCCTTTCAGCTTTTTCTGCTTGACTGCCATTAATTCCTCTTCTGGTCTCTAGGTTTGAGGTCAAACAATTTCTTAAAGGCATCCTCCATATCAGACCTCCCAAGAAGCCTGTTCCACCTTCCTGGACCCTTAATTTTGTTCTTGAATAATTGACTCTGGTTCTTTTTGAGCCTCGGCTCCATCTCGGCCAAATACTTAGCTGAAAGTCTCAAACCTGGCTCGTGGCTAGAAGGTATCCCACAATGCAGTGGTGCAATTCCTCAAATCTTGTTTGCCGCTTTACGAGGTTGGATGTGCTCATCTTGGCCATGACTAAGTTGTGATATAATTTTTCTATTACCTTTGTCAAAACTTGCTATTTTTTGCTTATATTTAACTTTAATCATATTAGGTTGAACTCGTCTCTTTGCTGCTTTTTGTTAAACTGTGATAGTTTCTTTCCCTTTAGCATGGCTTTTGCTGTCGCTTTCTAGGCCCCTTTCGTATCCCATGTAGTGGTTGTTCGTTTGTTAGTGTCTTTATAGCTCATTTAAGTTAGAGAGCTATACGCCTGTTTAAGTTCGAGGGCTTGTACTGTTTTATTGTTTGGAAAATGGAACCGTTTTAGTTAGAGGTTCTACTTTTCTTCCCCTGGTTGTCGCTCCTTGTGTTGTCCTGTAGTAACCTTTGGTTTAGCCTTAGCATATTAGTCGTAGCTAATAAAGCTTTGTTGTTGTTTATAAAGCTTTGTTGTTGTTTTGCTATTGCCTTTAAGGTCTTAACTTCAAAATGTCTAAAGACCAAAACAAGAGAGAACATAAGCCTTTGGGCTTTAAAAAATGTCAAAATGCTCACAAAAAATGTCCATCACGGATGGACATGTTTGTTTTTATTGCCTTGGTGCCATTCATCTCCAAGAAGACTGCACTTTCTGTCATTCCTTTAGTGCTAGAGTTCTTCAGGATAGGAGAAACAAGTTGATTCTAAAAGGGCTGTTAAAGCCTTCCTTTGAGGAAGCCATTCATAGCTCTTCCTCCTCTTCTTTGTCTCCTTCCTCAAAAAAGGATAAGTCTCATAAAAGACAATCTCCCGCTACATCAGCTCAGTCGGAGCCGCCACTCAAACTTCCGAAAATTTCAAAGGCCACTACTTCCTCAGCTCCACTGTCCTCGGAGCCGTCGGAAGTCCTTTTGGTTGATAGGCCTGGTACTTTGGCTCCAAAGCCTTCGGTGCCGCAAGATATCTCCACTCGAAGCTGGTCCATTGAGATTTTGCCGGTTTCTCCGACTTTGAGATCGCCAATCCTCCATAGATCTCAATCTCCTTCCCTATCTTCCAGGTCTACAAGGAGTTTATCAGATGACGTGGAACGGGTGGTGTGTAGACTCCTCAAGTCGCCGGCACTGACTAAATTATTCTCGGCTCCCACCCATTTGGTCTGGGAGCCTACTGTGCCCACTGTTGTTCCTCCTTTGAGCCAAGCTGGTCCTTCAGAGCCGGAGTGCTTGGTACCACTTACTGTGGACCCGTCTGTTCCGGGACCCCCTTTGGTGTTCACGGAGCCATCTGCTCCGATTCTCTCAGTGCCATCCGGTGAGTCTGGGAGCTGAGGTTCCCTGGTTGGCCTCGTGGGGGGGGGGGGGATTCTCTGCCCTGATCTCCTTTGGTGCCTAGTCTACCCCTCGGAGCATCGGCTTTGGTTAGTTCGGCTCCCACATCAGCCTTGGGTCCGATCTCGTTGGTTCCGTTGCCTTCCTCTGTCTCTTTGGAGCCGAGGGAGTCTTCAGAGCCAACGGGATCCACCTTTGAGCTGATGTGGAGTGTATTGTGTACCCATTCAGCACCACAGAAGGATACCAGTACTCGTCCCCCCCCAAGGCACCGGCTACTGTCTCAGCACCACCCATTCCTCAAGATAGCAGAGACCCAGAACCTCAGGATCCCCCATTGGGCGAACCCCTCTCATTTGAGGTCTCCCCAGAATATTCTTCTGAGGAGCCACCTCAGAAGAGAACCTGCAAGAGGAAGCATGGTGACTCCCCAGATGAGTCCATCACTTCAGCCACCGACCTCAATGAGTCGGAAGGGTTCCCACGGTCATCCTCTGATGATATCTAATTTGCAGATATTCTAGAGATCCTCAAGCAAAGATGCGACTGGCAGACCACCACCCCTTCTGATGAGGAGTCAGTGTACCTGAAGGCTTTTGCGTCTCAACCTTCAGCCTCCTGGGTGTCTCCTTCATTTGACAAACTAATGGACCTTGTTAGTTGAAAGGCGTGGGAGTCCCCCGACACCATGGAACCGTTCACTCGGAGGCCAAGCGAATTTTTTACAGCTCCTTCGGGCAAGGGATTTCTAACAAAGGGAATACCTGTAGATGCTATGGTGGTGGCAGCAGCCACCAAGAAGGAACTTGTAGAGACTTAATCATCTGTTCATCCGCCATCCTCCGAATAAAGACTCTCGAACAATGGACAGATACGGGACGCATATCTTTTCAGCGACTTTCTCACTGCGATCGCTGAACTACTTATCCCATTTTACGAGGCTACAAAGAGATCTCCTGTAAGAGCTAGGAGATACTCTACAAGGTTCATTAGCTGCGGGTATGAATGAGACGGTCTCCTCCCAGTTGTCCACCTTAAATTCCACTATCAACTCCTCCATGAGACTCGTATCATATGCATCAGATGGAGAAAGCAGGGCAGTGAGTTTTGGAGTTTCCCTTAGGAGACACTACTGGATGCGCTTGTGCAATTTTGCAAAGCCCTTTAAGTCTACCTTTACTAACGCCCCTTTTGATGGTTCCTCACTCTTTGTACCCAAAGTAAAAGACACTCTAACCCGGTGCGAGCAGGAAAGGAAAACTTTCTCTGCCATTGGAGTACATTTCTCTGTACCTTCAAGACCTTATCTTAAAGGTTAGAGTAGTGGAAAGATGTGGTTCAAAAGATCCCAGAGATTTTTCCAAGACGCACTGGGTGATACCTTCCCCCCAGGGGCAGAGGGGGAGGTAATAATGGTAGATGCCATCCCAGAGGCAGAGGGGGCCCACAAAACCAGGGTGACCATGATTCCTTTTGCGGACGCCCTTATCAACGCTCCTGAAAGGAGACCCAACTGTTCTACTCTGGAGGCAGTCGGGGGACAGTTATCAATGTCAGAAGCCTGGCAAATTATCACAAATGACAAATGGGTACTAAATATAATATCCAGAGGATACTCCATCCTTTTTTCCAAACCTGTCCCTCAGACCAAAACAACCCTAGATGTTCCACCTAATCTAAGGGAACAAGCAACTATAGAGATTCAAAAGTTGCTCCACAAAAGAGTCATCCAAGAAGTCCCCACAGACCAAATAGGATTCGGAACTTACTCAAGATTCTTTTTGGTGCCAAAAAGAACAGGGGACTGGTGATCCATATTAGACCTAAGCAAGTTAAAAGAATCTGTCAAGAAGTCAAAGTTCTGAATGTTGACACACTGCAGTCTATACTTCCCTTTTTTAGGGAAAGACAATTGGATGTGCTCGATAGACCTTCAAAATGCTTACTACCACATATAAATGGACAGGACATCAAGAAGGTACTTACACTTCCGGCTGGGAGCCAGCCATTACCAGTTCAGAGATCTGCCCTTTGGTCTCACTACAGCCCCCAGAGTGTTCACCAAATGTATGGCAGTAGTCACGGCTCACTTGAGACATCTAGGGTTCTGCATGTTTCCCTATCTAGACGGCCGGCTGCTATCTGCCACCACCAATCATCTACTTCTACAAGCCAGGGACCTAACTTTGGACATATGCAATCAGCTGGGCATTACAATAAATTTTCAAAAATCTGTCTTGTTGCCTTGTCAACATATTACATTCATAGGCGCAGATCTAGACACTTCATCTGTGGTAGCACGTCTTCCAAAAGAAAGAGTTATAGCACTCAGACAGCAGATAGATACTTCACCTCCTTCCCAAGAACAAAGTGAAAACAAAGATAATTCTAAGATTATTAGGAAAAATGCCCTCCATGATTACACTGGTCCCTCTTGCCAGAATGCACATGAGGATCCTTCAATGGCTATTATTCTCCCAATGGTCTCTTCTAGAGCTTCCAATGTCTCATCTGATCAGAATAATGGAATCTTGCAAGAAGGACTTAAGATGATGGATACACTCCACTCATGAGACAATGGGCAGACCCTTTGTTCCACTTCAACCAATAGCTACAGTGACCCCGGATGCTTCCCAGATAGGGTTGGGGGTGTTATCTCGAGGAACAGTTCAAGGTATATGGCAAGAACACAAGGCTCACTTGCATATAAATGTTTTAGAGATGAGACCAGTGCTTCTTGCATTGCAAGCAGTTCAAGACTCTCTTCCTCTAGGGACTATTCCGATTCAGTCAAATAATATGTCTGTGGTTTGGTACATAAACAAGCAGGGGGGAACCAGATCTTACCCCCTTTATCGAGAAGCCCTAAGAGTATGGCAGTGGGCAGTTTCTTCCCTGCACTTTCTAATCCCAATGTACATTCTGGGGAAGTCCAATGTGGACAAGCTGAGCAGAACTAATGCCTCATGAGTGGTCTCTCGATCACAGTGCCGTGGAAATAATTTTCCAGACATGGAGACAGCCTTGTTGCGACCTCTTTGCCACTCCCATAAATGCCAAGTGCAGCAACTACTTTACCCTAATCCCCCCTCCGGGGGGAGACACGGAGAGATACTCTTGCTCATGATTGGTCCTCAGGACTTCTGTATGTCTTTCCACCATTTCCTGTCATGCCCAGAGTAATTCAGAAAGCACAATGCTCGGGAAGCAGGCTAATTCTCATTGCTCCTTACTGGCCTCGCCAAGTTTGGTTCCCTTTCCTTTGGCCTCATCTTCAGCAGAAGCCTTGAATTCTGGACCCAGTGCCAGACCTGTTGACTCATATGTCAGGGGAGCTTCAACCTTCTCCCCACACCCTAAAACTGACAGCTTGGCTGCTCCACTTCCCAATTTAGTCAGGCTTCACAATTTCACTCCTGCGGTTAGACATATCTTAATGTCCTCGCACAAAGCTTCTACTAGAAAGCTGCATTCTAGTAAATGGAAAATGTTTTCCCTTTGGGCTCAAGATAGGAACATTGATCCTTTCTCTGCACCTATTCATTCTATTGGAACTGTTTCAACAAGGCTCAGCTACAGCAACCATCAAAGTTCAACTTGCTGCAATTTCAAATTTTCATTTTGGTGATTTTACTTCCAATTTAGTGTCACATAGGTTGTGTAGAGCCTTCTTAAAAGGTGCTTCCTTATTAAGACCTCCCTTTAAGGAACTCCTTTCTCCTTGGGATCTAAATTTTGCTTTGTCTCATCTCACGTTACCTCCCCTTGAGCCCTCTTCATCTTCAGACCTCAAGTTCCTTTCCTGGAAGACCTTGTTTCTAGTGGCCATAACTTCCGCAAGAAGGATGTCAGAATTGCAAACTCTTTCTATTAAACCGCCATATTTGATTTTTCATAAGGATAGGGTATCCTTCCGTACTAACCCATCCTTTCTACCTAAAGTCTCTTCTCCAAACAGCATAAACCAATCCATAGAACTTCCAGTGTTCTTTGCTAATCATAGCAACAAGGCAGAGTACAAATTACATCAACTGGACATGCATAGACAACTCGGATTCTATTTGCATAGAACCAAAGACTTCAGAAAATGTGACCAATTATTTGTATCCTTCTCTGATGCAAAAAAAAGGATCTTCAGTCTCAAAAACTACTCTTTCCAATTAGCTTTCAAATTGTATTACATTTATCTAGAATTCAAATCACAAAGATTTACCTTTCAAAGTGAAGGCTCATTCCACTAGAGCAATGGCTACGTCATCTGCTTTTCAAGCCAGAATTCCCATAGATAATATTTATGCAGCAGCTACTTGGTCTACTCCACATACTTTTATCACTCATTACAAAGTGGATTTGGCCTCCAGGGACAGGGCATCCTTTGGTTCCACGGTGCTTAAAGGTGTACTCCCGTGAGCCACCCAGGGAAAAGGTGCTAGGGACGCTGTCCCATCATTGTAAGAATGAAGGCGAGATAGGACAACATAACATAAAGAAGTTATGTACTCACCATAACGTTCCATGTTTGTTGTCCATCTCGCCATTCATTCTTACGAACCTTCCCTCCTTCCCTCTGCCAAAGACTCCTTGTGGACCTGGTAAATTTTTTACTACTTTCAGGAGTTCTTTGTCTCAGCTTGTTTCTCCTTCCAGTGCGGTATAGCATGGACTTGGATATATGCTTATATGTATATATTTGTTGATATGTATATAGTGTACATATTCAGTATTAGCAGCAAACAAGATCTAGGGAATTGCACCACTGCATTGTGGGATATCTTCTAGCCACGAGCCATGTTTGAGACTTTCAGCTAAGTATTCAGCCGAGTCGGAGCCAAGGATCGGCTCTGAACCCATCTTTGTAAGAATGAACGGCAAGATGGACAACAAACATGGAACGTTATGGTGAGTACATAACTTTTTTTCCTTTCATCCTAGATCTCTAGGTTTGGCTGTTTGTCAGCAAACCATTTCTTCAATGGTCTCTAAGACCATTTCTTTTTGTTGAGCCTTTCATGGAAAGAGCCTTTCTGCATCCATGAAGGCTCATTCTACCAAAGCTATTGAGACTGCTACTTGGACCTCTGTCCATACCTTTACAGAACATTACAAATTGGATGTTGTTTCCAAAGTAGGAGCTGGCTTTGCCAGGGCTATCCTGCATGGTTTCTTGAAGGCTCTTCTGGGCCTTCCTCCTCCCAAGTTTCCTCTCGAGTTTTGTACTCTCCTTTCACTGAAGAATACTGCAGCACGTGTAAAATCGTACATAATAATAGATGTCCTTCTCTTCACTGTTGCAGCTGCTCTAATCTTTTCCTTTTTCTCTTTATGGATGCACATATTTCTCCTACATACTAGGACTGTTGTTCCTCCTGGGGATATTCAGTTCTGAGGTACATACATCCTTATTTCACCTTTATGCCCTGCGCCTTGAACTGACAGCATACGCATGACGTACGATGTCTATAAAATCCTAAGGCTTGGGTATACTAGCCAGATGTTGGGCTAACAATGACAGGGAATCCCTTTAGTGAAGAATACTGCAACAGTGAAGAGAAGAACATCTACTGTTATGGTAAGATTTTACACAACTGTACTTTACTACTGACTAAGAGAAGGGAAGCCCTGCTTAATTTCTGAATGACCCAAAAGCATATCACAAATCCACAGAGAGAAAATTCCAGAATTGCTCATTGAAGTTCATCAGGGGTCACAGCCTCCACAGATAGTCAAAGCAGACGTTGCACCTAGGAGAAGGAAACAAAAAAGTAAAAATACTTCTTCCCCTTAGAAGTCCAAGAATAAAGTGGATGGATTTTTTTGCAGGGTATTGTTAATAGCATAATAGCGCTTAAGCCACCATCCTTTGTAGAGCCTACTATGACTGCTGCTACTGTTTCTCCTAACCCTCCCCACATGAGACACTTAAGACACTTCTTCTGAGGATGAATCAGACTTGGATGAACACTTTGGGCCTTTTCATCCCAAATCCATATGCCAGACCAAGTGGCCTCTAATGATGAGGATTTCCTTTCTCCCTACTCCCCTGTTGAAGAGGCTTCATTTGGGGAAACTGTTATTAATATGATGAAGCATTTTGAATGGAAATCAAAGCAGATTTCTGAAGTTCAACAGAAATGCTGTAATGTCTTGGAAGCAGGCACCCTTGCTGTTGACCTATACCTCCTGTTGTGGAGGTTTTCTTTCATTCCATTGTATACACTTCCACTGCATCAGACTCTCAGCCAACAGCACCTAAAATGCATGACAAGTTTTCTAAAATACCTGATAACTTTACATTTCTGTACAAAATACCACTTGGCAGACCCTTCTGTGCTTTCCATATCTACTGAGAAACCCTCTAAGTTACTACCTGATGCCACTGTTCTTCCTTTTGATAAATACATCAGGGCAATGGACATATTGGGGTTAAAGGTTTATATGTCCTGTGCTTTCGCCTTTAGAGCTTTGAATTGTCCATGTCAAATGATTAAATGCTTATTGTCTGTTCTGGATAATTTAAATAAATCTTTGTCCTCTCCTGAGGAACTGCCTGTAAACAACATGCTTTATCTATGGTGGCTTAGGTTTCCCGGATGGCTAGGCCCAACATTAAATGTGTCTGTGTTGCAGTATAGGCTTCTTTCAAGGCAGCTGTTAGACGCTTTGATCAGGATGCATGCATGGTTATGTTTGCAGCCCCTCTCAGAAAATACAAAGACAAAGCTCTTCCACTCTTCTTTAACCAAGGACCTTTAGTTTTGTCCAGTTGCTGCCAGTCTTTTCAAACAGTTATAAGAACAAGGTAAAGTTATGAAGAACTTTAGACAGATCTTTATAACCTCTGTGCCAAGATACTAAAGGAATTACCCTGAAAAGCCCACACCTTTCGCTTGCAGGAAACTGAGGCCTTGAAAATCCCTAGGAAAAGATTCCAGGACAAAGCAAACAGAGACTCTAGTTCTAGGAGGCCCCCTTAGACAAACAAGTGTGCCTGACTGCCCTCTGTCCCCTTCCTTACCCCTTGGTCCATCCCTTTTCCTATACAGAAGGCTTAAATATCCCTAAAAAATGGCTATTCATCACATCAGTCAAATGTTTTTTTTTCCAGTCATTTAAAATGGGTACAGAATAACTTGCAAAGTAGTTTCCTTCTCAACAAAATCAGATATAGTGACCCTATCCCACCATTCAAACCTTGCTTGAGCGCAAGGCACAGTAGAACTGGGTCTTCCACAGTTTGTGGGAAAAGGGTTATATTAAGACCAGAGACCGATACTGGATCTCTCCACCCTCACCATCTCCTTAAGTCTTGCCCCATTCTTTTTTGCTGCTGCTGCCCTTTCTTCTTCTCCTCCTCCTTTCAAAAGGTAAAGAGAGGAATCTGAAAAGGTAGGGGATTCTGAATCTGTTGAAGATGATTGGCCTAATCTTCCCATATTTTTTCACCAGTCACCTATGCCTCTGATGAAGATACCCTGTCTTCTGATTCCCCTTTGGGGAATGCTCTATTTTTGAGATGCAGCATTTTCATTGGGAGAGTAATAAATGATCTGACATCTAGTAAGGATACTAGGCTCTTTTTAAAATGGGGGATGCTTAAATCCTCTGCTATTCCTCCTGTTTTGGAAGCTTTACTAAATACTTTTTCCACTGCTCCTTTCAATCCAGAGTCTTGGTCACCTGCCACTAAGAAACAGACAAGTTTTGCAAGGTGCCAGAGTCAGAAAGTTCTTATGTCTTACTAATTCTTTACTGAAAAGCCTACTAAATGTCTTTCCTTCCTCTAATGTTTTGCCCACTGATAAAGACAGCATGACAGTTGCTAGATTTTGGGAAAAAAGTATATACTTCTGCCACCCTAGCTTTTATGGGCATCCAGAAACAAACCCATATGATCAGATGCCTTCTGCCTATTCTGGATAACTTAGGCAATATCCCATCAGATGTTGAGGACTTGAATGATAAATATTCTTCATTATCTCTTCTTAATTCTGCTTCTCAGATGCCTTCTGCCTATTCTGGATAACTTAGGCAATATCCTATCAGATTTTGAGGACTTGGATGATAAATATTCTTCATTATCTCTTCTTAATTCTGCTTCTCAGGTTGCCAGGCATTTTATTAAATGGAGCTATGATGCTGCTGATGCATCTTCTAGAGCAGCTGCTGTTGGGTCTGTTCTTCTTAGACTTCAACCTTTACCGGAGGATGTCAAAGCAAAGCTTCTGGACTTCCCACTGAATAGGCAACATCTTTTTGCTTCTGCTGCAGTAGAACTTTTTAAGTCCTTTCAGGAGAAAGAAAAGGTCATGTAAAAATTTAAGCAAATCTTTCTCCTGTCCCTTAGTATCAAGAAACTACTCCTCCAAGGCTTTTCCATTTGTTCAATGTTCATAAGGAACAGAAACCTTCTCAAAAAGAGTAAAAGCGCCAACTACAAAAGCATTTCAGGACAAGGCTCACCAGGATTCCAAGGGTTCTAAATCCTGCTTTCCTGATGAGGAGGCCTCATCTCTCTCAGCTTCCATCCCACTCCCTCCACCTCAGCCATTCCTAGGTTTCTTTCTCTCAAAAGCAGTCATTTATCTCTTACAACATGGCAAACCAATGTCAGACAAATGGGATCTATCCGTCATGGAGAAGGGTAAAAAAATGTCATGGATTGTTCCTCTTTGCCTGTTACGGTTTCCATAGCCTCCTCCAAGCCAGATTCTCCCTTTTCAGTCAGGGAACAAAAGAATCTACATCCTCGTCTAGTAAAAATATGTTTTTCCCAGAAATGCTTCTGATTTCCAGAAAGGAGGGCAGTTAGAGACCCATTTTGAACTTTTCCTTTCTTGACACCTTTCTTAAAATTCTGAGTTTCAAGATGTGTTGACCCTGCAATCTTTACTTTCAGTGATACTTCCTCAAGCCATTTTAGTTAACGTTCAACTTAAATGTTACTTATGTGCATATTCCTATTCATCCAAAATACAGGAAATTAAGAATTTTTGTATCTTCATTATCAATTTCAGTTTTGTTTTACCCTGTGATCTTGCAGCTTTTCCAAGGGTGATCACAAAGGGCTTAGTTCCTGTCATTAGCTTCTGCAGACATAAAGAAATTCAAATATTTACTTATATAGATGATCTTCTCATTCAGGCTCCTTCCCAAGAGATTCTACTTACACATTTGGGTCTTGTTATGAATCTACTGAACAATCTGGGGTTCTCTAGACCTAAAGAAGTTTTGCTTAATTAATTCCCTTGATTGGATGTTCATCAGGTGTAGAATCAGTGCTCTGTCATTGGCAGCTTTTCTTCCTGTACACAAGGTTTTCCTCCTGGCAGATTATTTTGAACACTTCCTCTACTTGAATGTGACCTCAGCAAGAATGGTTTTCAGAGCCATAGAGTGCATGGTATCAATGATTCCTGTTATAACTTACACCAGACTCTACCTGAGGAAGATTCTGTGGTACTCAAGTCCATTTGGACTTAGCATTCACCATCCCCTAACTGAGTAACACCTATGTCGTGTGCAGTGTCACACCTCTAGCAGCCTACATACACATGTCTTGCATTCTTGAGCATTTTCTGAAAAAATTAAGTTAAAGTAATAAAAATATTTTATGAACAGCAGAAGCTATTAAAACTGCAAAAATAGTAATGTTATCACTTAAGAAATATTCTTTATAGTGATAATACTCAATGCATTCATAATTTTTCCATAAATACTGTCGTATATTGTAATGCACACAATCCCCAAATTATATTTTTTTTTGCTAAACTTTCTCAAACAAATGTTCATATCTTGGAAACTGTACAACCTAGACTTGTATTGTTATAACATTTTTGTTGACCAGACTTGAGCTTTCACATGGCAATGGGAAATTCCTCTGTGGGTGCATGTTTATTGAGATATTTACAGAAACATAAAAATGTATGCTTAATTGTATAATTAGCAATATAAATAACACTGAATGTCTCTAAAGATGTGCAAGTTATGGTGCAAATATCAAAGATAGTTTTGTTCATAAGTAGGTACTAGGCTATTGGCTGTAGGGCCTATATAAGCCTAGCCAAAAATGTACCCTGGCTTTCGCTACCCAAGAAAATGATTTTCCTGTGTCCCTGTCGAGCAGAGCCACAGAAGTGAGCCCTGGGATGAATTTCCTACTTCTCATCCAATCATCAAGATTTTTCTTGAGTGCTAATGAGGAGCTCTGTTTGACAGATAAGGTAGTCTGTTCCAGAGTATGGGAAGTCTCTGGGACAGGAATCTATCCCTCTAGCATGTTCTGTTTATTGTGGTGACAAAGTTTAGGTACCTAGAGCGTGTAGCTCGGAGGGATTGGGATTTCTTTAAGTGGAACATGTCCAACCGCTCTGGGTTTGACATAGCTTTGTATGTTAGGCAGAGATTGCCTCTGAGTAGGCGATATGTGACAGAATAAAGCTGGAGTTGTTTGAGACTGTCTACGTAGGGCATCTGTTTGAGGCCAATAATCCCCTTTGTGAGGTATTTCTGTGGCCTTTCCAGTTGTTTTAGATGTCTTGTGAGGTGTATACCAAAAGGGGCGTTGTACTCTATAATGGGTCTAATGAGTGATGAGTAGAGGGGAACAATGACCTCTTTTTTTCTGGATGAGAAACCTTTTGTGATGAGGTGAGCCACGTAGAAGGATTTCCTGACCACTGTGGCGATGTGATCATCAAAGGAGAGACTACTGTCCACCTGTGTCCCAAGGTCTCTTATCACATTTTTGGCGTTAAGTAGACTACCAGCTATGTGGTAGTTCATGGGTACAGAGCTTTTACCAAAGGGGATGACAATACACTTTTTGGCATTGAGCTTCAGGCCATGGCTTTGATATGAGGTATCTGTCTCAGTGAGGGCCTTTTGTAGTATGTCCACATCATTAGGAGTTTCGATTATGGCTCCTAGTTTGCAGTCATCTGCAAACTTTGTTAGCCAAAGACCTTCTGTGTTAGCCTGTACTTCTGAGAAGTAGATACCAAACAGGAGAGGACCCAGGACTGAACCCTGTGGTACTCCACTTGTCACTGGTCTGAAGTCTGATTTGGAGTCCGCTATTTTCACAGTGTGGGTTCTGTCTTGGCAACCCATCTTGTGACATAGCGATTTATACCTAGTGTAGTGAGCTTATCTATAATTCCAGAGTGGGGGATGGTGTCAAAAGCTTTGGAGAGATCTAGATAAGCTGTGTGAACCACTTTACCCTCATCTTTGGCTCGGGCGACTGCTTCAAAGAAGTCAATTAGGTTTAGGAGACATGATCTGCCTTTTACAAATTCGAACTGGGTAGGGTCCAGAGTTTGGAGATTACCAGTGTCTTTGTTTATGAGTTCCACAATGATACGTTCCATGGCCTTGCATATCAGGCTCGTCAGGCTAATGGGGCGGTAGTTCCCGGGGTCCGTCTTGGCTCCCTCTTTGTGGAGTGGGATAACCGTCTCGGTGCACCATTCATTGGGCAGAAAGCCTGAGGTGAGGCTATGATTGAACATGGTACTTAGGTAGGGTGCCAGTTCATTCTGTGGTTCATGTAGAACCCAGCCTGAGATGTTGTCAGTTCCCATGGATGCTGTGTTCTTGGCTTTGGAGAGTGTGTTTTTTAACTGTGTGGCTGTGATTACAGGAACTTTGCATTCTTCCGGTATAGAGATGGGCCCTCTAGGGGGTGAGAGGGGGGTAAAGTTATCACTGAACCTATCTGCCAGGATTTTGGCAATATCAGTTGATTCTGTATATTTAGTGCCATTGTGTTGTAACTCAGAGCAGATCTGAGTGTTGCCATTAAGATTCTTGACATAGCTAAAGAATGCTTTGTGATTGTCTTTAGAGTTAGTAGCAATTTTGTTTGCGTAACTAGCTTTGGAGGATTTTATGAGGGATCTCAGCTTCTTACTGAGGTTGACCAGGAAGTTCCTCCAGTCATGGGATTTTACTATTTTTGCAATAGTTTCTTTCTTCTGTTGTAGTTTGTTTATGGCAGGGGACCACCAGACTGGTTTCCTTTTTTTGGAGGATAGCATCTTGGTTCTATTAGGGATAGCATGATCTATGCACTCGTGTAATGCATTTGTGTAGGATTCAACAGTCGTACCTGTATTGTCCGTCTGCATGTGTGTCATGAAGTTTGCCACTTCTGTCTTACTAAGTGTGAAGTTGGCTTTGGAGAAGTTTTTTATGGTGGTTTCCCTAATTGGGGGTGGGGGCAGGATGTGGATGTCTAGGGTGATTAGCTTGTGGTCGGATCTGACCAACGAGGAATTGACCTCTGGTGTGGAACACCGGTTGCTCATGTTGATAATGACCAGGTCTAGGATTAGGATATTGCTGCCCCTGGTGGGGGTGTGAATAAGTTGATCCAAGGCGTTGGAATTTGTCAATTCTAGAAAACGTTGAGCAAAAGAGTTGGTACATGAGTAGTTTTCCCAGTTAATGGTGGGGTAGTTGAAATCGCCCATTATTAGGGTGTTGGGTTGTACCCTAATACTTTCCAGTGCATCAAGAAATAAGGAGTGGGAATCCTGAGGCATGGTGGGGGTCTGTAACAAGCTACAGTTTGGATTGCGGTCTTGCCCGGACTTAGTTGCACTTGGATAATCTCGGATGCATTATGCTGTGCAACTAGCTTGGAGGTGTGGATATCCTTAATGAATATGGACACGCCTCCACCTTTAGTGCTTCGTTCTGGGTTAGGTGGCTGAAAGGTGTGGTATGAAAATGCAGGGGTGCTCTCTGGAGCTTTGAACCAGGTCTCTGTCACTGCACAGATGTTGATGTTCTCCATTTTAAGGAGTGCCTTGAGTGAGTGCATTTTGAGGTTTAGACTTCTGGCATTGAGTAGCATTATGCTCAGATTTTGCTTGCTTGTACCTGTTACTGCGGTGAATTTGTCATTTGAATCTTGCCTAAAAAGGGCACTATAGGGGGGGGGGTGGCAAGAGCCTTAGCCAGTATCTAGAATCCCAAGGGCGACAGGTGCAGGCCATCTCTGGCAAAGCATCGTGGTCTGTCGGTCATGTTGTCCCAGGCAGACAAATACTGGATCCCCTTAAAATGACACCAAAGCTTAGCCAGTTGTTGAAGTCAGTCATTTTGACCTTGTACTGTGGTATCATTCTGGATGATGGCAGGATGCTACTCAGGGCTAGGGTCATACCTGCCTGGGCTACAAGATCGGAGAGCTCCTCCATGTCTCTTTTCATGTAGTCCAGGGAGGTACGTCTCAGGTCATTCACACCAACATGGACAATTTATTTATTTATTTATTTACATTTGTTGACCGGGAGTGTCCGACTGGACGTAGGTCCATTTTCAGCGGAGGCCCGGGGAGAAAAGTTCCACAGTTAAAATAGACAGTAGTTACATTGGATTACATAGCGATTAACAAATTGACATAGCAATTACTTACAACATATTTACAGATGAACATAGTACATCAGTAGACAACTAGAATCTTTATCTGTGAAGTACATAACAGACATTAACAAATGTTACAATAAGAAGTTCCTGCTGTATAATAAGTACTAGGCTTATGAGTATCTGAGTTTGCTATAATCAAGGTAGTTAGTGGAGTGGAAAGAAAGGTGGTGGTTGGATGGGGTGGGTGATATTAGAGTGGGAGTTGCAAGGGCATAGCCAGCATGTTTTTAGGTGCACTTTTAGTAAAGTTTTGAAGTGGGTGCATGATGGTACGGAGGTAATTGTGGGTGGAAGGGAGTTCCATAATTTGGCTATGGTGCAAGAGAATAGTGCTTCACCAGCAGAGTTATTGGCTTTAGTGATCTGCAAGTGATTTTTGTTGCTGTATCTTAGTGGTCTGGTGGTGCAATAGGGTTGGAGTAGATTCTGGAGGGATGGGACATTTAGTGGATGGTTTACTAGTTTGTGGACGAGTGAGAGTTGATACCACTGAAGGAGGTGAGGGAGTTCAAGCCAGCCCAGTTCAGCAAGTGAGAGATAGTGGTGACTACGGTAGGATGCCCCTGTGGCGAATTTGGCGATTTTGTTGTAGCAGGTCTCTAGCTTGTTTAGATCACATTGCCTTAGGTTGGTATATATTGGAGATGCATAAAGTAGGGTGGAGATAAGGTGGGAATTTGCTATTGAAATCTTTACTGCTTTGGTGAGAAGTTGCTTATTTCTGTATAATGCTCCTAGTTTTTTGTGGACTTTTTTTATGGTCATGGATATTTGAATATCAAATTTTAGTTTGTCTATTTCCACTCCTAGCAATTTGGTGTGTTCAGTTGGGTATATAGTGGTGTTGTCTTTTGCAGTGATGTTAAAGTGAGAGTTGTTTTGAGTATGTTTGGTGGGTTGGAAGATGAGTAGTTTAGTTTTGTTTGACAATGACAGTGTCATATTTGTACTTGTTGTGGAGTGACCTGAGTGCGTGCGTTATGTGGCGGATCCTGGCACCTGACAGGCAGCTGACAGTAACTTTCTCCTTGTTTAGCCTGGTGAGTGGAACATCAGTGTGCCTGACTGTAGAGTCACCTAAGACTAGAGTGTTGGGTATGTTGTTATGCCTTATGGGCTGTGGTTGAGTGGCACACTGAGTTTGTGGGCTATGTGTCATTTGGGTTGTGTTGGGGGGTGGAGTTTGCTTGCGTTTATGCTTTGGATGTCCCTGATGCTTGGGCAGGTTTTTATTGAGACCCTCCGCGAATGCAGGTGTGTGTTTTGTGTTTCTATGTGTGTGTTTTGGTGGTGTAGGTTTTGAGGGACTATGTGATGTGTGGTGTGGTGCAAGTGTTTACCTTCTCCTCTTGACTGTCTAGTCCAGTCTTGCGTGAAGAGAGCTTTGCTTCCAGTTTGGCTATATAAGTGCATCTCTCACAGGTTGTAGTGTTGGGTGGTAGGAGGAGAGGGTTGTCTGTGTACATGAGGCAATTGCTGCATTGCCCCGAGATGCCCAGATTCATCAGGTAGACCAGAGAAATCACTGGGCGCTTACCCTTAGACATGCTTGGATAGGTACTTATTTATTAAGTACTAAAAACTGCTTTCCTCTAGACAAGTGAGGAAAGTTGAGTGCTGTAGTAATTTGCAGCTTATTTATTTAGTCCTTACAACGAGTTCTGAACAAGTGCTGAGTTCAAAGAAACAGATCTGAGCGCTGAAACTAGAAAAAATGGCTAGTTCTAAGAAACAAAATTAAGCTAGAAGGCTTCCCTCCAATACAGAAAGGCTTGGGGACTCAGAAGCCTACAAACAGTCTAGCTCACTTACAGGAAAGGCAGGAAACAAGCAGCATCTAAGGTTTTAGTCGATGTCATGCAACAGGTTGTAAGTCACTTGTTTTTTAAAGTATTAAGTACATATAGAAATATTTATTTTCATAATTACTGACAACAGGTAGCAATATCTCAGGTATAGTGTGAAACAAATAGACACTGACAATGAATTTTCCTGTCCCTCCCCCATGGCATATCACATCGTACCCCTCAGTAAAATATAAGCTCTCAGTTATGAAAATATGAGCACACATATGAATAATAACTGACAAACAGTGACTAATTTCTGTACTGCAGCACATCCTAGAGTAACAGTCTTAATGGCTGTTAATTAATAACTCCGTGCACTTTCTAATAGTGCTTGTTATAAGCTGGTAAGTTGCTTGGTTAAAGAGGCCAGATGCAGAAAAGTTCTGGACATCATAATGTTCTATGGGTGTGAACTGGAAATGTACAAAAAAGTGTATTAGACTTGAATGTGTTAACCTTCTTAATTACTGTCTTGCTGTTCATGAAGTAGTAGTTTTCTGTAGTGGATCAACCAGATTTCACTCAACCCAGGAGTACCCTATCTTGTTCCTTTCTCTTCCCCGGAACTGTTCATGGATACTTCATATCTGGTGTGTGGAGCTTGTTCCAAGGACTTCAGAGTTTAGAGGATTTGATCTCCAAAATAAAGGACCACGTAAACATATAAGGGGAAATAAGGCATTTATCTTAGCCCTTCAATCTCTACATTATCTCTGAACTGCAGGTCCTCTTCTGATTTACACAGATAAACACTGTATGTGGTATATAAACACGCAGGGAAGGCACCAAGTTATACTTCCTCTGCAGATTAGATGCGATTGCTTGGGACACAGCCATTCAGCAGAAAAGCTTTCTTCAAGCTCTGTGCATTCCATCAGAAATGAACACTAGCATTTCAAGCAATTCCAGATTAGACTCTTACAGGTGGGTGTTAAACAGGTCTTTCTGGTCATTCCATCAGTGGGATTCATCTCTGCACACAACACATAGATCAGGCTGTTTAGTTTGAGTACATTGACCTCAGGCATGGAGAACAAGACAGTGTCCTTTCCTTGGAAGGGAACCCTCCTCTATGCTTACCTTCCACTTCCTCTGATACCCAAAGTCTTTCTCAAAATCAAGAAAAACAAGCCAAAAAGCTTGTTGATGACTCCCATTTGGCCCAGACAGCATTGGTTCTCCCTTGTCTTCCTTATAGCCATGAACAGTCATCACAAGTTACGTCACTGGGTGGACTTGCTCACACAGAACATAGTCTGTTTAATTCACCCCAACCTACAGACCTTAAATCTGACTGTGTAATTGATGCAATTTTAATCCCTTTAGGCACCACTTTTCTGTGGATGTGCATAAGGGTTTTACATGAAGCTAGAAAAGCAACTCTAAGGAAGTATTATGTTATCTAAATGGAAAAAGTTTTCCTTATGGTGCCAAAAGAAGAATCATGACCCTTATCAACTAGGTATTCTTAATATTTTTGATTATGTAAGCTGCTCAGTGCTGGGCTGGCATTCTCTTCTGTCAAACCACATCTGTGTGTGCCTGCGTCTACTTCTCTCCTCACTTCTTAAATTGAGGTCAAACAGTTTTTAAAAGGCAACCTACACATTTGACCACTAAAGAGAGTTCTACCCCCCACACACTTGAGATCTGAACTGTGTCCTGAAAAAATGTGCCCTTTCTCTTTTTGAGCCTGCTGTATCTTCATCTCTAAAGTTTTGTACTTTGAAAACATTATTACTGGTAGCCTTGACTTCTGCTAAAAGGGTATCTGAGCTGAAAATATTGATGGCCATTCCACCCTTTCTCATTTTCCTTAAGAACAGAGTTGCTCTTCCTTTATGCCCAAGGTTGTTGTTAAGATTTGTTTGAATCAGACAATCAACCTGCTTTTCCCTTCACTTCAGAATAAAAGAGACGATCTTGCATTCTTTAGATGTACTTAGAGAGCTCAGATTTTATTTAGATAAAATTAAATATATCAAATTTGTTTAGCTTTTTGTATCTTTGCAGGATAAGAACTTGGCGTCTCCTGTTTACAAACAAGCTGTTTCTAATTGAATTTTTAAAGCTATTTCCATTTATTTGTTCCATGGCAAACAACTCCGAGCTCCAGTTACAACAGATTCTACAAGAGCTGCACTTCTTCTAGGGCTTTCTTCAAAGGTATGGATTTCAGATCTATCCTTGAGGCAGCTGCTTGGTCTTCTCTTCACACCTTAACTAAGCATTACAAGATTGATATATTCTCTAGCACTAGAGCAGGGTTTCCATGGTCAGTCTTTCAAGGTCTTTTGGTACATAACTCACCTCATTCTTCCTCTTCCTTATTTTCTTTGACAGTTTTTGGAATCTCCTGTCAGTTAATGATACTGCAGCAGTAATCCAAGGAAGGCTATAGTATAGTTGTTTAAGAACTTAGCATAACGGTAGATGTCTGACTGATCATTGTTGCAGAATTGCAACCCTCCTACTCTCCTTTCTGCCTTTTTTCTTATTTGGCCAAGGTGGATTCATATTTTTTTCCTGCTTTCCCTTTTGACTTGTACATATGTATGTAGCTTCCACTACTTCTGCTTCATTTCCTTGGTCTGGGGCAAGAAAGTCCTGAAGTAATTTATGCCTGTACATCCTTTTACATGCCTTTGCCTTCTTTAGAATGAAGTCGTATGTCAGACATATGGTGCAAGAGGAGGGCACCCAGACTGTGGTATGCTGGCCGGATGTGCAGGTATCCTTGACAGGATTTCCCATCATTTAGTAATACTGCAGCAGTGATCAGTCAGACATCTACTGCTATGATAAGTTCTTGCACACTGTTCAGTGTGAAAGGGTCCCATCATTACTGGATCACAAGCACAAGGAGGCCAGTTTATTCAGGTATGCGTCTTGTGCAGAGACAAATAAGTAGTAACTTTAATGTAGTTCTTTTTTGTTGATTTAATTTACTCAACATGTTTTCTACTTTGCAGGTAGTACAAAGGCAGTTGTGGAAGAAACAAGTAGACTGGCAGAATGCATAGGGAAGACCAGAACACTCCTAAGGAAGATATTATCAGAAGGAGTTGACCACTGGATGGTAAAACTGGACAATGACCCTCAGGGATATCATATCCAACCAATGAGTTTACTTGAGGCAGTTCTTCAGGAGTGTCACAACACCTTCACTGCCTGTTTTCATTCATTCTACCCCACTCCTGCTTTGCAGTGGGCTTGCCTTTGTGATTTGCTGAATTGCTTGGATCAGGTATTGCTTTTAGCGTGTATTTTTATATAATTTAGGTGAAGATGTAGATGTTTTACAGCTTGTCCTGATTTTCAGAGACATACCTTATTTTAACTGTATTCCTGTCTCCATGTTAACAGTTGCATACTAGTGACAGAATATTTCAGTATGAATTAACAAAATAAGATCGATTTTGTATTTTATTTGCCATTATGCCTGCTGACTATCAAGCTTTCACAATGAGACTTGAGCCCATCAATTCCCCCATACCAGTTATTCGTAGTATAAAGGTGAGAAGGACCATCAACCAGACAGCTACGAGGAGCTTTATGCCTCTGCCTGAGCCCTGTCTTCTGCTTATACACCATGGAGTTGGATGCATTTTGCTATTTCCATGTTAGTTCAGCTTACCTGCAGCTTAGGGTCTGAAGGCAGCCATGTTATGCCTGTCCCCAACTGTAACTAGCACTCTTTGTCTCTTCAGCATGGTAAGCCTGGTTACCCAAGGCTAGAGATACTAAGGGCATCCTTGCTATCTTTCCCTAACCAACAAGTTCTCTCCAGTCAGTGTCATGCAAAATTTCAGGAGTAGGCTACAAAAGCAATTTTCTTTGTAGCTTAAGCCCATCTTATAGTTGCTGAAATAGACACCACATCACTACAGGGATATCGAAAACCATTTTTTGACATCCCCAGAGCTACTGTCACCAGCATGAGATACAAAGAGTGCATCCTTCCATCCCAGTCTATGGCTTTCGTGCAAGCCTTCTTTTGCAGCAGAGCAGTGGCAGACTGGGAATTTCTTCACTGCTTCCATAATGGAAAACTCAACATTATTTCTATTACCGTCTTATGGCTGGCTGTTCCAGTGCCTGAGCCACTACATTTTCTGGTTGTCTGGGTCATAGTCAGGGCTTTATCCCTCCACCCACAGACTAGGGGTAAAATAACAGCAAGCTAACATCAGACTGTTGTTTTAGAGAAAGTCTTCCTTTGTAATCCATCCTTTATTTATTTGAGTGAATATTATCTTTTTTTTCATAAGAATGTTTTATAAAGCAATTTCCATAGGATATGACCTACTTCTTTTAAAGCACTTGCTTTTTCATCAACAACATCTGAGAACTGCCTATAAAAGGATGAGCAGACACTCCCTGTGTCATTTGATGTTATGTGATCCTATCTCGCCTACATTCTGAATGATGGGTTCGGAGCCGATCCCTCGGCTCCGACTCGGCACGCTTATGCCAAAGAGCGAAGTCTCTTATTGGCTGAGCTTACTATATCCCAGGATGCACCACCACCAGTCCCCCAGATCTCGTTTGCCGCTTCCCTGCGAAGACGTGGTCTCGAGCTGGCTGGGCTGAGTAGCTTTTACTAACTACTTTTCTGTCAGTTTTTTGCCTTTTTATATCACAAAAGCTGTTTTAACGGCTATCGCTCCTTTGTGTACGTTTGAATTGTGAAAATTGTTGTGTGTGATTGGGTTGAGTTTGTTTCGGCCCCCCCTTACAATCCAGGGCCTTTCCGGTCAACCTTTGTAAACTTTTCAGGGTCTCAAGCCTTTAGTGGTTTAGAGTTCCCTGTCATTTACAGCTAAAATTTGTGTTTTAAACTATTACTGTAAGCCTTGGTTTTCACAAGCGAATCTATATCTATATAGTTGTTAAATTTCCTGTCAGAAGTTGTTTAACATCATGTCTCAAACCCCTAGGCCTTCGGCTTTAAAAATGTTGAAATGTGCTTTTAAGATGTCTGTTACTGATGATCATTTGCTCTGTGTATATTGTCTAGGGGCAAAGCACTTGCAGGAGTCATGCAGCGTATGTCACGCTTTTTCCTCAAGGGTCCTCCAGGAGAGGAAAAATAAATTGATTCTTAAGGGTTAATTAAACCCTCTTTTGAAGAAGCCTTGGCATCCTCTCCGGCTCCTGCCAAAAGAAAGGGCTTCGGTTCCGACCAGTCCGTCGGATCCGACTGCCAAGAGACCTAGGCAGGCCTCTCCTTCGGCTCCAAAGACTTGGAGCCGAGGTCGAACGGTCTGCCTCGATGCCACCAGTATCGACTCCTCTGGCTTCGGAGCCGATGGCTGGGGCATCGAGGCGGGTCACCTTCGTCGGCTCCACTGCTCGGAGCCGACAAGGGTCGCCGCTCAGACACTTCCTCCTCGGCGCCGAAGTCTACCGGCACCGATGGAATCTGGTGTGAGTATTCCTCGGCGCCGATTCTCATCGAGTCGCCTCGAGCCGGTCCCCTAGTCCCGTGGGGCCGAGGAGAGGTCTTCTCGAACCCGTTCTGTTTCCTCTCGGTCTTCGAGAATGTCGGATTCTGATATAGACAGGGTGCTCCAAAGACTGTTCCAGTCCCCAGTCTTCCAAAATTTGTTTCGGTTCCGACCCAGTTGGCTTCGGAGCCGATGACCATGACCCACCCCATTGCCATTCCTCCTCCGACTGCTTCGGCTCCGTGAGCAGGTGCTCTTGGAGCCGGTGGAGATCTCAGGGTCGGCTCCGACCCTTACTCCAACCCGGCCCTCGGGTCCGAGTTTGGTACGGACTTCTTCGGCTGGACCCGAGGGTGATGTTTGGGACCTATGCTTTCGGTTCCGAGCCTCCCTCTCGGTGCTTCGCTGGGACTTCCGTCTACTATCATGGCTCCGGAGACCGGACACTCCCAGGATTCTGGGGGTCCGGCTTTCAGGGCCATGAGGAGTGCCTTGGCCAAGTCCTCTTCGGCCATCTCTCCGGTTTTACCAGCACCTTCCCTGGGCGTGGAGACTGGGTCTTTGGCAGTTCCCCTGTCCGTAGCCAGCGGAGCCCCAAGGCCTGAGGTTACCCCCAGTGGGGGTTCCCCTCCTCCTGAGGGTTCTTCGGAGTTGTCTTCAGAGGAACCCCCAAGGAAGAGATCGTGCAAGAGGAAGCACGTGGACTCCCCGAGTCTATTACATCGGACACTGATATGGATGATGCGGAGGGGTCCCCGGTCGTCCTCGGATGATGTCTCATTTGCAGACATCTTAGAGATCCTCAAACAACGAGGCGGCTGGATATCCAAACCCCCCTCTGCTGACGAATCAGTGCTCCTCAAGGCCTTTGGGGCTCAGCCCTCCGCCTCCTGGGTGTCTCCGCCCTTCGACGAGCTTCTGGATTTAGTTTGTCGAAGGGCGTGGGAACATCCAGATACCGTGGAACCAGTCCCTTCTCGTCCAAATAAATTCTTATCTGCTCCCCCCGAGAAGGAGTTCCTTACTAAAGGCGTGGCTGTAGATGCCATGGTGGTGGCATCTGCTACACAACAGGACGTGGCAGAGGCTTCAACGTCTATCCATCCTCCTAATAAGGAGTCTAGGAGTATGGATAGGTACGGGAAGCGCACCCTGACTTCAGCGGCCTTTACCTTAAGGTCTCTGAATTATTTGGCACATTTTACAAGGCTTCAGAGGGATCTGGTCAAGGAGTTGTCAGATTCCCTCTCGGGTAACCTACCTGAGCAGCTAGCCCAGTCCGTTAGCTCTCAGTTGGCTATCCTTACGTCAATTTCTAACTCGTCCATGAGGCTCATTTCCTATGCGGCGAAGGCGGGTAGAGCGGCAGGCACAGGCGTGGCTCTACGTGAGACAAGCCTGGCTCCGCTTGTGTCAGTTTCGGAGGCCTTCAAGTCTTCCTTCGCCGACGCTCCCTTTGATGGGTCCTCATTGTTTGGACCCAAGGTGAAAGACACCCTTACCGCTGTGAGCAAGAGGGAAAAACTTTATCTGCCGTAGGTGCCCGTTATTCCACTCCCTTTCGGCCTTACCCCAAGGCTAAAGGAGGGGGAAAATGTGGTTCAAAATCTCGCAAGTTTTTCTCACAACAGCAGGAAGATTCCCGTCCAGAGGCAGAGGGCGGGAAATTTTTCAGGGAGACGCCGTCCCAGAGGCGGCAGAGGGCCCCGCAATTCTGGAGACCATGAGTCCTTTCGTGGCTCTTCAGCCTCCCACACGTCATGAGGGATTGCCCGGCTGTGCTGCTCGAGCCAGTCGGGTGTCGTTCGCCAAGCACCTAAATGCCTGGGAGTCAATCACTCAGGACAGATGGGTGCCCGGATCATTGCCGGAGGTTACTCCATCCCATTCAAATACTCACCCCGCCGTCCAAGAGAATCCCGGACCCACCACCCAGTCAAAGGGAAATAGCAGCCGCAGAAGCTTTAAAGCTGCTAGAAAAGGAGTCATCCAACCGGTCCCCACAGACCAGATCGGATCAGGAAATTACTCCAGGTTCTTTTTAGTGCCAAAAGACAGGGGACCTGAGACCAATATTGGATCTCAGCAGACTGAACCAATCCGTCCACGAAATCCAAATTCGAATGGTCACGTTACAATCCATTCTCCCGTTGTTGGAGAAGGATGTTTGGATGTGCTCCATAGACCTCAAGGACGCCTATTATCACATACCGATACATCAGGCGTCCAGAAGGTATCTGCGCTTCAGCCTGGGAGTCAGTCATTACCAATTTTGTGCTCTGCCCTTTGGTCTCACCACAGCCCCAGGGTGTTCACCAAGTGTTTGGCAGTAGTGACGGCTCACCTGAGAAGTCTTGGATTCCAAGTGTTTCCCTATCTCGACGACTGGCTCCTGACTGCCACCACCAGGCATCTACTAATGGACAACCTCAAAGCCACCATCTCCCTGGGTGTTTCCCTAGGGATTACATTCAATTGGTCAAAGTCTGTCTTGCTGCCCTCTCAACGCATAAAGTTTATAGGAGCAGAGATAGACTCAAGATTGATGCGCGTATTTCTTCCTGCCGAAAGGATCCGAACTTTACAGGGCCAAGTTCAAGCTCTAATCTCGAGATCCAAAGCCCCAGCCAGGATGGTCCTACAGGTTTTAGGCTCAATGTCTGCCACGGTTCTTTTAGTTCCTCTAGCAAGATTACACATGAGGATTCTTCAGTGGCTCTTGTCAACTCAATGGTCCTTTCAGGATCTTCCCCTCAATCATCACATCATGATTACGGAAATATGCAAAGGGACCTTCGCTGGTGGCTTCAGACATCCAACTTGGATCAGGGAAAACCCTTTGTTCTCCCCCCTCCAGTGGTTACCCTGACGACAGATGCCTCCCAGATAGGGTGGGGGCATTGTCTGGGCAGGCTAGTTCAGGGCTCCTGGCTTCGGACGAAGCTCTTCTCCACATCAACGTGTTGGAGATGAGGGCTGTACTTCTGTCCCTACAGGCCTTACACAAGTTTCTTCCTCAGGGCATCATCGCCATCCACACAGACAACATGTCGGTGGTTTGGTATCTGAACAAACAAGGTGGGACCAGATCGTACCCTTTGCAGAGAGGCCATGAGAGTGTGGGAATGGGCGGTAGCTACCAACCGCTTCTTGGTAGCGACCCACATCCCGGGAAAGTCAAATGTATTGGCGGGCAAATTAAGCAGGACAATTCTCTCTCCTCACGAATGGTCTCTAAACCGCACAGTAGCAGCCCAGGTTTTCAAGAGATGGGGGACGCCGTGCTGCGACCTGTTTGCAACTCCACAAAACACCAAGTGCCAGAGGTTCTTCTCCTTGATTCCACATCAGGAAGTACCAGCCATGGATGCTCTAGCACAACCTTGGCCAACAGGGCTACTTTATGCCTTTCCTCCAATTCCACTCCTTCCAAAGTCATTCAAAAGCTTCTCAACTGGGGTCTTCAATGATTCTGATTGCCCCATACTGGCCTCGTCAGATATGGTTTCCTTACCTGAAAAAGCATGCAGTGGACGATCCGTGGACCTTAGACCTGATCCCGGATTTGCTAATCCATCAGTCGGGACATTGGCATCAGTCCCTTCAATCTCTGAAATTGACAGCTTGGCTCCTCCACTTCCAACCTTAGTTAGAAGGCACACACTAGACCGGAAGTTGTTCACATTTTATCTTGCCCACAAACCCACCACTAACAAATTGTACCTCAGTAAGTGGAAGAGGTTTGCTATCTGGGCTCAACTCAAGGGCTTAGACCCTATCACTGCTCCTGTCCCAGAGGTTTTGAAATTCTTAACATCCCTGTTTAATCAGGGATCTTCTGTCTCAACTATTAAAGTCCAACTAGCTGCTATCTCTAAATTCCATGAATCCACGGATCCTCCTTTGATGAGCAGCAGACTATGCAAAACGTTCATTAAAGGTGCCAGTCTGTTAAGACCACCAGTTTTCATCCTGCACCTCCGTGGGATCTTGATTTGGTGCTTCGCATTAACATCTCCCCTTTTGAACCGGCTGCTACATGCGAATTAAAATATCTGTCTTGGAAAACGGCATTCTTAGTGGCTATTACCTCTGCAAGAAGAGTCTCAGAGCTTCAAGCCCTGTCTATTAAACCACCGTACTTGATTTTCCACAAGGATAGAGTATCACTTAGGCCTAATCCATCCTTTGTCCCAAAAGTCTGTTCTAGTTTCTGTCTTCAACAATCTCTAGAGCTACCAGTTTTCTTTCCAAAATTCTCTAATGAAGCAGAATACACTCTCCATAAATTGGATGTTCACAGGCAATTACGCTTCTATTTAGACAGGACTCAGCAACTTCGTAAGTCAGACCAGTTGTTTGTGTCCTTCTCAGATAATAAATTGGGCCAAACCATTACAAAGCTACAATCTCAAAATGGATCAGAGATTGCATAACTCAGGCCTATTCTTCTTGAATAAACAACTTACATCATCTATCAAAGCTCATTCTACCAGAGCTATGGCTACTTCTATAGCCTTTCATTCCAAGCTCGCTATATCGGAAATTTGTGCTGCGGCTACTTGGTCCAACCGCACACTTTCATTTCCCACTACAAATTGGATGTGGCATCTAGAGGGCGAGCTTCATTTGGTTCCACGGTACTCAGGAGTGTTTTCCAGTGAACCACCCAGGATTCAGGTGCTAGGGGCGCTGTCCCATCATTCAGAATGTAGGCGAGATAGGATCACATAACATCTTTTAGTTATGTACTCACCATAACTTCAGATGTTTGGGATCCATCTCGCCTACATTCCTAATACCCACCCTCCTTCCCCTGCCTTGCAGATCAGAAGAGATTGAACGGTTTTGAGCTCCACTGTTTTTATCTTGTTTCATCTGACGATGTTATATAAGCAGGGTATGCATGTGTGCATGTATGCGGACAAACTAGATCTGGGGGACTGGTGGTGGTGCATCCTGGGATATAGTAAGCTCAGCCAATAAGAGACTTCGCTCTTTGGCATAAGCGTGCCGAGTCGGAGCCGAGGGATCGGCTCCGAACCCATCATTCAGAATGTAGGCGAGATGGATCCCAAACATCTGAAGTTATGGTGAGTACATAACTAAAAGTTTCCCACAGATCATTGTTTTTTCATAAGTTAACAATGTCTGTGAGAATCTTAATAAGCCTAGTGTTACATCACCATGGTAGTTTTTCGCCTTTATATTTTGCACATAGATAAACCAGGGATAGGCCAAGCAAGGATATGATGGGACATTCTCTTGTTTACCTTATCTGTAAGGCTCGGGTGCTAAGCCATCAGTGATCTGTGATCGGCCTAATGATTACAACCCTGGAATGATTGCATCCCTGGATCTGGACACAATATCTTTAGATATAAGCTTTGCAGTGAAAAAGGACTTCCATTCAGTAGTGGATATGCGGTTATCAAAGGGCAGTTCATCATCAACATAGGTTCCCAGATCCATAACTACAGGATCAATTTTTCAGGGGTCTTATCATTATGGTGATTACAAGGGGAATCATGCTTGCTGAAAAATAAGATTTTACACTTCCTGCCATTTAGCTTTAGTCAATGGTTTTAACACAAGCTGCTTGTTGGGGACAGGCCCTCTTTGAGGATCTTGGTGTCCTCTGGAGAGTTTAGAATAGTACTAATCTGCAGACATGGTCAGCCACAAGCCCATAGCATTAGCTTTGACCTCCGAGAAGTAAATGCTAAAGAGGAATGGCCCAAGGACTGAACCATAGGGTGCACCATTTGTGACAGGTCTTTTAGAGTAGTTATAGTTGGCCTCCCTAACTTCCTGGGTTGTAATTGTGAGCCAATTTGCTATCCAGAGAATTACACAGGGATTGGCATTTAGCAGTCCTCCTTTGCTTCAGTAATGTTTTCGAGAAGTTGACCTAGTCATGTAGGCAGGACCTTCCCTTGACGAATCTGAACTGGGTTGGGTCAAAAGACTGTACGTTACCTATATCCTTATATATGAATTCCATAAAGATCCTTTCCATAGCCTTACTGATGAGAATGGTTAGGATTATGGTTCTATGGTTACATGGGTCGGTTGAAGCCCCACCTTTGTGCAAGAGAGTAACTGTTGCTGTCCTCTGTTCATCAGGAGCAAAGCCTATTTTGAGATGGATATTGATTAGCTTCTGTAGGGAACCAGACAGTAGTGTTTCAGGCTGATCAGTAGGCAGCCTGGTATGTTATTTGGCACCATAGACTTACTGTTTTTGGCCTTACACAGTGCTATGATAACTTGTTCTTGGGAAATTTGAATGGGGAGTGTGTGTAGGTACGTGATCTGAGAATATCAGAGGGGAAAGTTTGAGATAAATGTATTCGTTATTCAAGTGGTTATGTCCAGTGGGGCTGAGTCTATTGTATCATTTACTGTTAGCTTTGATCTGTGTTATGCATGGTTTCTGACATCTTTAACATAATTAAAGAAGGCTTTGTGGTTATCCTTTGTCTGTGTGGCTGTTTTTATCTTGTGTCTGGCAGTTGTTGATTTGATTAGAGCCCAGAGTCCCTTCTTTAGCAAGAGCATTTTTAGCATCTTGCACACACAAGTAAATCTTGCTCTTTTTATTATAGAGCCTAGGTTCCACCCTAGGGGGTTATTTTTGAATCTGGTGTTTTATCTATTTCTGAGGGGGACAGATGCATCTATGTAGCTATTTACATGTACATAAAATGTGGAAGTGAGTGAGTCTGCAGTGGGATCATCAAGATGTGAGGAGTGTTTGAATTTAGTCATATTATTACTTTCATTTTAATAGCTTAGCCTTTACATAATCTCTGAATACCAAGTTTTGGAAGATGATTCAGGCTTCAGTCTTATGGTGACTTTGATTGACTTGTGGTATGATTTGACCAGGGAGGAAGTTGCATTTGGTGGGAAGCACAGTCGCCCCATATTGGTAAGGACAGTCCTTGGGCCTCTTCTGTTTAGCATTTGCTTCTCAGAGGTCAAAGCTAATGTTAAAGGTTTGTGGCTAACCAAGTTTGCAGATTGGTAACATCATAAACTCTCCAGAGGATGCCAAAATCCTCCAAGAGGACCTATCCCAAACAAATTGCTGGTGTCAAAACCATGGACTAATTTAAGGTTTTATTGCCCCTAGCTGGGATGCAGATTAACAGGTCCATAGAGTTTATATTGATGAAATCCAGAAATCTCTGGGAATACATATTTGGCAATGTGCAAGTCTCCCAATTTATGGAGGAGTAATTTTCTTCCCAAGGATAGTGGTTTGGACTTGATACAGAGGTACTCCATACTAGTTAGGTAGGGGGTGGGGGGCACAGAGCAGAGTCCTGTAGTTAACTATATGATAAGATATGGGACTTTATTAATAGCAAGTTGAACGTGAAGAAGTTCCAAGATATTATCTTGTTTAAATGATCTTTCCAGGATATTATCTTGTCTAAACGCCCGAGATCAACTCCTCACTGGTTAGATCATACAATAAACTAATCACCCTAGATATCCACATCCCGATCCCACCCCCACCACCACACAAGGAAACCATCATAAAAAATTTTCCCATAGCGAACTTCACACTTCTCAAAACTGAGGTGACCAACTTCGTGACACCCCTGGAAATGGATAACACAGTCAATACAGTCACGACTGCTGAATCCTACACAAATGCACTCTACAAGCACCTGCATGAGTACATGGATCATGCTATCCCCAACAAAACCAAGACACTATCCTCCCAAAAAAAAAGAAAGCCGATCTGGTGGTCCCCTGCCATTAACAAACTCTACAACAGAAGGAAGAAACTGTTGAAAAAGAGAGTAAAGTCCCAGGTATGGAGGAACTCTGATGAGCCTCAGTAAGAAACTAAGATCTCTCATAAAATCCTCCAAAGCTAATTTTGAAAGAAAAATTGCCAGGGATTCCAAAGGCAAACACAAGGCATTCTTTAGCTATGTCAAGAATCTCTATGGCAACACCCTGATTTGCACCGAGCTACAACAGAATGGCACAAAATATACAGAGCCAACTGATACTGCCAGCATATCGGCAGATAGGTTCAGTGCAAACTTTACTCCCCCTCACCCCCTGAAGGGCCCATAACTATACCAGATGTTTGTAGAGCCCTGGCATTCACAAACACACATGTAAAAATGGCAATCTCTAAAGCATAAAACACAGCATCCATGGGAGTGGACAACATCCCAGGCTGCTTCTTACACGAACTCCAAAATGAACTAGCCCCCCCACCTAAAATCCATGTTCAACCACAGCCTTACCACAGGCTATGTGCCCACAGAATGGTGCACAGCAACGGATATCCCACTCCGCAAAGGAGGAACCACTACAGACGTCAGAAACTATAGACCTATTGACCTGACAAGCCTGGACTGCAAGGCCATGGAGCTTATCATCATGGAACTCATAAACAAAGATATAGGAAACCATATAGGTAACCTCCAAACTCTGGATGCTACCCAATTCGGATTTGTAAAAGGTAGGTCATGTCTCCTAAACCTGGTAGACTTCTTAGAAACAGTTAAAAGAGCCATAGACAAGGGCAAGGTTGTCCACACAGCCTACCTGGACCTCGCTAAAGTTTTTGACACTATCCCTCATAACTTTAACATAAACCCTTACGTCACGAGATGGGTGGCCAACTGGCTTATGGACAGAACCCACATGGTAAGAGTTGCTGACTCCAGATCCTACTCCAAACCCAGTGACAAGTGGAGTACCCCAGGGTTCAGTCCTGGGACCCCTCCTGTTCGATATACTTCTCTGAAGTGCAAGCGAAAACCAAGGGTCTATGGCTAACCAAGTTCGCAGATGATTGCAAACTGGGTGCCATTATCGATTCCCCCGCTGACAGACATCCTGCAAAAGGGCCTCACTGAAACTGACACCTGGTGTCAAAATCATGGCCTCAAACTAAATGCCAAAAAGCACATTATTATTATCCCCTTTGGCAAAAACACGGTACCCATGAATTACCAAATAGGGGGAGGTTCACTTAACACAGAAAATGTGATGAGACCTTGGGACCCAAGTGGGATAGTAACCTCTCCTTTGATAACCACATTGCCACAGTGGTCAGAAAATCTTTCTACGTGGCCCACTTATTCACAGAAGGGTTTCCATCTAGAAATAAGGAAGTCATTGTTCTCCTCTACTCATCACTTATCAGATCCCTCATTGAATAGAATGCCTCGTTTGGGATGTACCTCATAAGACACCTACAACAACTTGAGAGGCTCCAAAAGTACCTCACCAAGAGGATCGCTGGCCTCAAACAATTGCCCAATGCTGACCGGCTGAAGAAACTCAAACTCTACTCGGTCGCATACCACTTACTCCAAGGAGACCTCTGTCTGACATGCAAAGCTATGTCAGACCCGGAATTATGGGACATGCTCCACTTGAAGAAATCACAATCTCCCCGAGCTACACGCTCTAGGGACCTAAACATCTCCACGACAATGAATAGGACATGCTGGAGGGATACTTTCGTGTCCCAGAGACGTACCATGCTCTGGAACAAGATTCCCATCCACACGAAGCAGAGCTCGTCATTAGCACTGTTCAAGAAACCCTTGATAAGTGGATGGGGTGATAGGAAATTCACCCCTGGGGTTATGTCTGGGGCAGTGCTGGATAGAGGGGCAGGAATTTAACAAAGCATGGGTGGCGAAAGACAATAACACTGTTGGCTAGGCTTGTCTTGGCCCTCAGGCCAATAGCCTAGTACCTATCTATGAACCTAAATATTCTGTGTTGTTATTCCCCTTTCCCTTGTTTCTGATATTCTGCTAAATGTCCGTCCTGAAATCCTTTTAGTCAAATTCACTAGCTTATTTCTATCCAGATGTGTTTCTTGCAACATTGCTGTTTTCATCCTACATTTTGTAATATAATTCAGTACTCTTCTCTTTTTTTTCTACACAAGAAAGGCCGGTAGCATTCCATGACAATATGGACAGAGTAGCCGTAATGACAGAAAACTGTTACTCCCACTTGTTATATTCTTTCGAATGTGTATCTCCAATGTTTGGTTTACATGTGCAAACTTTTTACCAGGCTTTCCTTTCACGCAGTTGCTTCTTCTCATCTCTATCTAAACCTATTTCCTATTTTCTTGACTTTTTGCTTCAGTGAAGACACTCAAAGAAAAAAAGTAAATTTTCAGATCCCCCATTCCATTTTTGTTCAGAAAAAACACACAAAACTGTGTACATTTTCCACAAATGAAGTTTACCCCTCCACATAGGAGCAGTTTCTCCAAATCGAAGGCTGTACCTACAGGCACTACCTAATCTAAAATTAAGGTTATCCATGTTAAAGCTCATGTTACAGCCTGTGTTCCCTTTTCCACTGGATGTTGTCTAGATTCCCCAATCAAATGTGAAAAAAGCTTACTTGCTTTCTGTAGATATTAACATTTAGCCCTAAGAAAAGTTACAGTGGCTACCTTTAACTAAATAAACTAAATTGTGTACTGTTTTGTTAAATGCATTAGAGTATTAAGACTGCTGGAGAGGCTACTATTTCTCACTCGCATCCCCTCAGTTTCAAACTTTAACACTGAACAGCATGCCAGAGTACCTTAAAATGTTAGTTTTCTCGCACTAAAGAGTGCTCAGAACTCTCAGGATTAATTACAACTGCAGATAGCTGTCTCCAAGTATGAAAGAATCTTTGTAAATTTCGCTCAAATAATGTACAGATTTGCCTTGGCAAACTGCCTGTACCTGCAGATGTATTGAGTCTCACTTGACAGCCGTTGCTAATGAAAAAATAAAACAAGCTAATAACTTTGCTGATGGAAGAAACCTAGCGTTTCCATGCTTTTCACCATTTATCTTATATTTCAAGCCTGTTTGCATAAAAAAATGTTTACAGCTCAAACCAAGAAAAATTAATCAAAACAGGGGATATTACTTTAATTCTAAATGTTTCAGTACATTTTATACCCTACCCCCACCCAGCAGCTCAAGCTCACAGTATTATATTAACTTTAATTTCTTCTGACCATTTTAGTTATCTTGTTGCATTATAAAGTTTGTATTTCAAAAAATGTAAAAGTACTTGTCTGCTATATATATTTTTAACATATATGCCAGTCAGTGATGACTCTCCTCTGAATCTCGCATTTAAAATACTGAACTGTGCACTATGCAGAACTGGTGTCCAGTATAGCATGCTATTTACATCATGAAATGTTTTATACAAGTATTAATGACAAAAATGTTTACTTGTATTTACTTCTTTCCTTTGTGTCCTTCTAAACATTAATGGCATAAAGTAGGGTATATGTTTTACAGTTCACCCACAAGTTTACCAAAATCAACTGAGCCCAGTCTTTCTCAACCACGTTTTCTTGTAAGGCCATATTTCACATGTCTATTCCTATATCTGGTGGGATTTATTAGGTAATTTAAGTGTTTGTCTTCTTCGTGATCATCTCAATCTCCAAACAGCAGTCTCTGGTTCAAATCCATGGTACTCCTGAGTCTTCTGGTTAGCTCCCGTATTTTTGTTTGTTTTCTTTTCTTTTTTTTTTTTTTTTTTTTTTTTTTTTGGCATTCATCTTCCTTTGGAACAAAGAAAAGAGTTTATTTTGCAAAGGCTCTATGGGCTTTCTGCATGTTGGTTCACTCTTTATTGGATAAATTTCAGTTCCTTTTTAGACTGCTTTACATTAAAAATGTATTTGATCCTCTAGGAAAAAAATTTTCTGAAGACGGCTGGATATAGTAAATGTCAGACATATCTGTCAACATTCCCCGATTTCTGGAATAAACGTACTTTGCTTCAGCCTGGTGTACTGTGAAAAATCATTTTCCACAAACACTCTGATCATTCATTCCTCAACTGTTGAGTTCAGATCTGACTCGGCCTCTTCTACCAGCTTGTGAAACACTGAAACTCTTGAGCTCTTCCCTCACCCGTAATGACCTAGTCACCTTACATACCTCAGATTTCGTTTGCTGCCATAGCATACGGAAGTGGTCACTGTATACTCTCAAATGTAATAGCTTCTTTGTGAGTTAAAACTTTACTACTGGTATAACTTTATAGCCTTTTAAAATATTTCAGTCTCTTTAGTGCTATCCTCCATCCCATATAGTCTTCCTTTCTCTTTTATTACTTAAAATTATATTCCTTTACTTGCGTATTTCTTAATAACATTGTTGGTATCTTCACTTTTATTGCACTTTAAAGTATGTGTTTAAGTACTGTAGTTGGTAGTTCTTATCCCTCGTATCTTTATACTTTATTAAAAAAAAAAAAAAACACACACTTTCTTATTAATCATCATTTGGTACTTGTGTAGTAGTGCAACCAGGAGCCAAAGCTTTTAAAAGTTGTCAGATTAGGGAGAAATGAGTCCCGGTTGCCATATTCTGACAACCTGCACGTTGGGTGACATTTGTTAACGTCATTTGGTAAAATACGTTTGATTACATTATTATTCAATTTCCATTTATAAACTTGTTTTCCTGATATGCGTCGATAGTGTTTGGCTGCTAATGAAAAAGATGGTATTCATGCAACCAGGGACGAAAGCTTTCATAACTTGCCTTACAGTGTTTCAATTCTGGTAAATCAGTACCAATTGCAAGTGTAATTGCAAACACACACACACAGGGTTACAGTCCGTATTAAATGCCTGACATTGTTCAGATTGCTTGAAGTGTAATAGCAGACATTTGAATTGTAGACTTCTTATCCTATAGCAAAGGCACGGTAATGCAAAACCAGTTATTCCATCAACTTTCAAAGTTAATAAGACCGATATTTAAAATCTGTCCTTTATTTCTGCACATTTGCACCAACTACTTTTCATTTCATCAACAATGTTTCCACTAACAGGTTGCGAACAATGTCAGGCATTTATGATGGACTGCAACTGTGTGTTTGCAGTTACACTGCAATTGGTAGTGATTTACCAGAAGGGCAACAATGTAAGGCGAGTTATGAAAGCTTTGCTTCCTGGTTGCATTAATATGCAAAGTACCCATCTCTTTTTCTTTCTTAAAGTAGTTTCTGAAAATCCTTCTGCTTTTAAAAAGTGTACAGCCTGCAGCCATAAAATCCCATTATCTGACACGCATACTGTGTGTGTCTACTGTTTAGGCCCAGAGAACTTTTTTTTTTAAACAAGAAACATCTTTATTAAATTATCACTTATGCTGTAGGCAATCATACATTTATATAAATTAAAACAATCCATATTGACATAATCCTAGCTGCATTTTACATCACAAACTATATTGACATAATCCTAGTTGCAAACATCACTTATAATCTACCTAATTATTGTCAAACATTACATAGCTCATTGGAGTCCTGCCTTTTAAACCTCATTCCTCCCCATATGTATTGTTCCCAAAACTCCCATTTTTTGTTATGTAGTTTGCTCCTACCCTTTTCTAAAGATCTCAATTCCAGTTCTTTTTTCTCTGTTAATGTATTCAGTACTTCAAGTTCAGTTTCCTTAGATTTTGATTTTCATTTTCTAGTAATTGCATTTTTGACAGCTGCCAGTATCATAGCTCAGAAAAATAATTTCCCTAGTTACACCAGTTTGCTCTCACAGCATCTCTGACAGAGTAGTCTGCAGAGAATCCTTAGTTTGCCAAATCGTAACACTCCCAGAAAATATGTTCCCAATTACCTCTTTCTTCCCCATCACACCTCCGTTTGCTGTCTACCTGAGGAAAAATTCTCTGGAGTCTACTTGGCGTATAAAATATCTATGTAAACATTTCCAAGCAGAAATCCTAAATCTTCTAGATTTTGTTTCATATTTGGGAGGCAAACATATATCTAACATTGTTTCTTTGTGAATTGTTTATCCAGTCTCTCTTCCTAATCCTTTCTAACCTCCTCTAATTGATTCTTATATTTATCACGCAATATTTTATATGCTCTAATTCTTTTTTTAATGGCAGCTCTGTTTTAGATTCTATTAAAAACTCTACAATTTCTTTCTGTTTGCCTATACTCTGATATCAGTCCTTGATAAGGGAAGTCTATCTCTAATCTGCAGTGCAAATAAATTCTTGAGATCTTCCCATTCTGTTACCTTTTCCCTGTCTAGTTATTTGCTCCCAATACCTTGTTTTTTTTGCCTGTATTCTCCAGTAAATTCCAGCCCCCTCTTACCTATTGTCTGTATCCCTAATTGCAGTCATCCCTGTAGGCAGAATCCCCTTTCTCCATTCCTGTGTTGGCTTGGATCTTAAAATACTTTCTTCTACTCTATGAATATGATATTCTGCATGATTATTGTTGTTCTCCTTAAAGGTCTGCATCCAAAATCCCGGTTTTCCTTCTTTATTGAGCTTCATCATCCTTTCCACTTTGAATTATAGCTTTTTCCTTGTGCTGTGTATAGGAGCCTTACTATGTAGCTCTGAAATACCCTTTTAAGTAAGGTAATCCCAGTCCGCCTTTTGCTATTGAAATAATCAGCTTATCCCACTTCACACTTGCCGTCTTCCCCTCACAGATAAAATCATTCCTCTGTCTTTTAATTGCTATTCACAATTTCTCCTCTGGTTGAAAAAATATGCTGACCTGTGTATAAGACTAATGGGACTAGACACATTTTTACTGCTTGTATCTTACGATCCATATCCATAAAACAGAGCTCCCTTTTTCTCAGCTTTTGTATTATATTTTGTTTACCAGAATCATTTTTAATCCATACTCCTAAATACATCATTTTATCATGTCGCCATAAATATGGATTTTGCTGAACCAGTTTGTGTGTGGATTCATAATTTACTATTTCCTTTGTTGGCTTTATTAATTTTGTATCCTGAAAAAGTATGAAACTGTCTAAAAATGTTACACAGCACTGTAATGCCCCTTTCTGGTTTTGTGAAGTATAAAATAATAACATCTGCAAATAGAGCCAGCTTTTCCTGACTACCAGACAAATTATATCCTTGAATTTCTGAGTCCCTTATTTTCTTTGCCACTGATTCTAAATATATTGCAAATAATAAAGGGGAAAGAGGACACCCCTGCCTGATTCCTCTGCTCAAGCAGAAGTTATCAGAGAGGACCCTACCCACTTTAAATTTCACCTCGGATCCCTCATATATGGGAATGCAAATGCTTCCATTGCCCTGCTCATAAAATCCCAGCGTACTGTCAGATACATTCTCTGCATCAAGACCCGTCAACAACAGTGGCATTTTCTTACATTTTGCTTCCCTCTGGATCATCAGTGTTCTGTTAATGTTGTCAAATGTTTGCCTCTCCTACACAAAATCACAGTGATCCATATCTGTAAATTTTGGCATCACTTTTACCATTCTGTTAGCCGTTATAGACATAAATACTTTATAATTGTGGTTTATTGTTGAAATGGGCCTGTATGAAGCTAAATCTGATGGATCTTTACCCTTTTTAGGTATAACAGCTACCATCGCTTTCTTCCAGGATGTTGATACTACTTCTCCTCTTCAAATACTGTTAAACAAATCCTTCCAGATATTTCAGTTTTTTCCCCTCCTAGCCTCCAAACTTCCACATGAATACTATTTCCTGTAGATTGGCTATACATGACCATTTTTAGCTCATCTCTTCCAATTCTAACTGTTGGTAATTGAGCATCATCTACCTCTAATCTTGGCTTATTTAATTCTTCTGTAAATATTTCCATGTGTGTACCTTTTCTTGATTTCTATATTTCTATGCTTTATACAGACTTTCATAGAATTTCCAAAATATTTCTGTTACCTTTACAGGATCTCTTGTTAACTTCCTTGTTTTAGGCTCCCTAGGCTTGGCGATAGCCCTTTCTACTATCTGTTGCCTGTCATTGTGCTAAAAGTTTTTGTGGTCTAGAGTTATCAAAAACTGTCGCTTAACAGCAATCTTTCTAAACTCATGCATATTATCGTGCACTTATTTTCTGTTTAGCATTTTGCAATTACTCCTCCTCTTGTTCTGTGAGACTCCTCCTGTTATGCAATATTTTAACATTTGTCAGTCCCTCTAAATAATTCTTATTAATTCTTAATCAGATCTCTTTTATTTCCACCCTATTTTTAAACTCCACTGTATCCCTCTCCCTAACTATATTTTCTAAAGAAATTTCTATCATCTCTGATAACTCCCAAATAATTTCAACTAACCATTCCTTAAATTCCTCTTTTTTTCAACAGATAAGTGGGAAAATGCAAGCGTCTCATTTTTATTTCATTACCCTGTGTTTTTATTTTAGTTATTACTGGCACACTATCTGAAATAGTTATTGGGTGCTTATCATGACCTTCAATTAAACACACATTTTCCTATGAAATGTAAATTCTGTATAGCCTAGCCCAGGTTTTGTATCTTGGGGAATAATATTCACTCCAAAGTCCTATTACTGAATTCACATCTTCCATGCAAAATATTTTCATAAATTTCTTCAGAAGTCTACCATCCTTTGTTATACTTCCCTTCTGGGCCCCCAGACACATCTTCACTGCTGAAAATGCAATTCCAGTCCCCACCTATAAGTAATATCCCTTAATGAAAGCCGTTATTCTAGCCAGAATGTTCTTAAGCTCCATTATAGCAGCTTTAGATGGAATATAAATACATGCCAATGTAATCATCCTCCCCTGCCAATATCCCCTTAGTACTAAAAATCTACCATTATTGTCTTTTTCATCCTATTCTATCACTGTTGGAGCTCTGCCTGCGATTAATATAAGTACTCCTCTTTTACTTTGTCCCAGGTATTCCACAGAATAACCATCCTGAAAACCTTTCTTTATCAAATTCACACGTTCAGTTCTTTCCAAGTGCATCTCCTGTAGCATAGCTGTTTGCACTCCTCATTTTAATATACTTCACTACTTTTTTTTTTGAATTTATCTGAGAGACCATTGACATTTAAAGACATTACAGAAAGCATTGTTATATTAAAAAGTTATTATTCACAGCTTTTATATATAACAGCTTTTTTATTTGATGTCTAATTCCAGTTTTTGTGATACATGCATACACTGGCAAGTTGAGCTTTTATAGAGTTGTTTCTTGTCATATTCATTTGAGCCTATGTCACATCTTACAAAACTTTTTGTTTTATTGAAAGCCCTCAAAAAAAAAAAACTCACACCCTCAGTACACCCCAAACTTATCACCTCAATACTAACGTACAAAACCATGTACATCTTTAAATATTGAAGTTTTCCCCTCCTGATAGGAACAAATGTCCCAAACTGACAGCCACACTCAGAGTTAGTTAACCTAAAAGAAAGGATATCCATGCTAAGACACGTGGTGCAGCCTGTGCTTCTACTAAGTGCTGTCTGGTTTTGTCTTGTCTTTATTGCTCTCCCAGATGGGAAAACACGTGAATGCTTTTAGAGAACATTATCTCCTAGTCAATTTCTCTTTTTTCTGCCCATTTTCTCTTTATCAGAGTGTATCCAGTTTCTCTTTAGTCAGCTTGTCTCCATGGAGACACTAGGACCAGATATAGAATTCCTCCTACTAAGCATGCATTTCTTTGCTAGAAAAAGTCATAATAATATATATTCTTTTTCATTTATTTGCTTCTCTTAAACTTATTACTAGATCAAGCTTAAGGGCCTTGATCCAGTCATTCCCCCATGCAAGAATGAGAAAAAGCGCATTATTTTTCTTTTGTCATGCTCTTTTAACCAGACTTTTCTCCTGCATTTTTACATTGCAAGTGGCTACATGTCTTAAAACTGAACAAGGAGAAAGAGAGTAGAAGGAAGAAAAAGAAAAAAAAAGGAGCACCTCTTTGCAATAGTATCCACTTTAAACTTAAAAATAACTGAGAAAACTTTACTTTATAACAGGCAAATAAAATCATTCATTGTAAAAATATTGCTATTAAGAAAAAAAAAAGTTTTATTTATAGTTGACTTTCTCCCTCCTTTTCCCTTCCCTAGGTGTTTTTCTGAACATTAATTACATGAATTAGGGTATATACTTTAGAGTCCCCCACAAGTCCCAAAAAGTACAGTATTTCCATATTTTCTTCTGTCATATTTTACAAATATAATTATTGCTTTGTGATCCCCCATTTGTCAGTTTCCACTTTACTAGTTTTATTCCTTTTCAGCTGCATCTCCCATATCCTGTCTCTGCTTCATTTCCAATGTATTCTTGATTCTTCTAGTCAACTCTCCTGTGCCCTTCCTTTTCTCCAGCATTTTGCATTGAAACATTAGAATAGGTTTCACTGGCACAGTCTCTCTGTGGTTTTTATTACCTAAAGAACAGGAAGCAAAATCTCCTCCTGTTTCACAGCTCACTTGTTATTGGACAAACTTTTATATTACCTTCTTAGCATGTACTTCATCAAAAAATGATTTTGTCCCTTCAGGGAAGAATATTTTTAAGATAGCTGGATGCAGCCGTTTGAATCTCCTGCTTCTTAGCATTCCCTGAGCAGTGGAATAAATTTTCTCCTCTTTTGCCTGGTGTACAATGAGTAATCATTTTCCACAAACACTGCTGTCTCTCACTTTTAGTACTTTGATTCTGACAAAACTGTGGCAGAAGGACGACAACTTCTTCTGATAGAATTGCATCTTTACTGTTAAAGATTTAGGTTGCTTTTTCATAGCCAGGTTTGGAGCATGCACATGATGTGCCCTTTCAACTCACAACTCCTGCTGTGGAATACCAGTTCAGTTGGTTATTTGTGCTTTCGTAAAATGAATACAGTCTTGTTCCTTCCATCTTTGGTACAGCAGAAAATCTCAGGTTTTCCCTACATGCTCTGTCCTCTAATTCTGTTATTTTTTTAAGCATCTCTTCTTGAACAGTCTCATATTCAACTAGCTTTTTCTTCATTTAGACCTCTGATTTTTGCAGTGTTGTCATCTCATCTGAATACCTGTTTAATGTTTTTTCCATTTTTCCAGCTTTTTCTTGGTTGAGTTGATGTACTCTGTCAGTGTTTTGTTTTTATTTCAGCCAAGTCTGTATGCAGTTGTCTTATACTTTCCTCTAAGTTATTGGAAGTCCCGTATGGAGCTTGCACTGCTTTTTTGCTGAATAGCTGCAGAACTTTTCCCAGTCAGTGTTTTTTCTTCACCTTTTGCAGATGATTGTCTTTCAAGTTCTCTGTATTTCTTTTTTCCTGCTGTCCAGGCAGTGCACTTACTAGCCATTTACTGAAATTTAGCCCAGAAACACAAAAGTCTACTGGCCATGTGTTAAGCTTGTTTTCACACTAGGAAAGCTAGAATTAAGATGTTACTCAATGTCTAGCCATTTTGGAAGTCCTCTAGGTCCAGCGCACTTTAATACTACTAAATCTGACATTTGTAAGGTCTTCAATCCAAGAGCCTTTATCAGTAGGAGAAATGAGATCATTTTAAGTGGTTTGCTTCCCTGTAAATCTGCGTCAACATCATCTGGGAATGAAACTCAAAAAACATCTGTCAAGAAGGGGGACTCCTTTACTAAGGAATTGAGAAAATGTTACCCAGATCTGACTACTACTTTAGCTTGGGTATCCTTCCTGTAAAGTACCTAAAGTGTCAGATCTGACACCTTTGGATACAAAATCTGAACCAGGAAAATCTCCTCGGATCTGATCACCACAACTGGTCTCAAATTCGGTCTTCTTTTGGCTGCCTTCACCTTTTTTGGAACAGTAACCAAGACATCATCACTCCAGACCATCTTCAACAGCATCCTGTATAAGATCTTCCAAAAATTTGACTGAAGCCGATGTGGACAGGATGATGAAGAAATTCCTGTCAATGTAGATTCAGATAGGAGTTCTTCCACCTCTGACCTCATTGAGTCCAAAAACCTTTATAAGTACTACTCCCCTATTATTGGCTCCTTCCCCAATCCAACATTTGGTTTTGAAATTGTCAGATCTGAAGATTCTGGAGTTCGCATTGGATACAAAGATGCTAGTATTTTTGACTCCAGTGGCATCTATGAGTGGACTGGCGCCGAGCACTTCAGAGCTGGACGACTCTTGAACTCCTAGCATTGTTGCCGAATCTGGGGTGTTGGAGTTGACTGCAAAGTTATCAGAGCCGTTTCTGCCCCTCGGAGCTTTGGTACTAAATAGCTCATCTTTCGGGGCACAGGGAGCCCATGGTCCATAAGTATGTATTGTTAGAGCCGTCGGTTTTCTTCTCTTTGAGGCATTCTGCATTCAAGGTAGTGGAGACTGTATTTTTTGCTCCAAGAGTTCAGACTTCTCTTCCCTCTTGAACTCCAACTGCCCAGCTCTGTTCAACTTTGTGCATAGAGCCTCAACCAACTTTCCTACTAGGACAGCCAGCCCAAACTAGTCTCCAGAACACCCAACAGGGTATATTAATTTCTTCTGACACTTGTCAGACCCCAAAAAATTTTTTTTTTTTTTTTTTTCCCCTTAACCCCCCAAAGGGGATTGTTCCCCCCCCCCCCAAAAAAATCCCCCCCCTTCCTTTTTCCTTTTGCTTTT